>NW_025754824.1:0-8547 GCF_021184085.1 Oncorhynchus gorbuscha
CCTCTCTCTCTCTCTCTCTCTCTCTCTCTCTCTCTCTCTCTCTCTCTCTCTCTCTCTCTCTCTCTCTCTCTCTCTCTCTCTCTCTCTCTCTCTCTCTCTCTCGCTCTCTCTCTCTCTCTCTCTCTCTCTCTCTCTCTCTCTCTCTCTCTCTCTCTCTCTCTCTCGCTCAACCTCTCCTCTCTCTCTCGGTCAACCTCTCTCTCTCTCTCTCTCTCTCTCTCTCTCTCTCTCTCTCTCTCTCTCTCTCTCTCTCTCTCTCTCTCTCTCTCTCTCTCTCTCTCGCTCAACCTCTCTCTCTCTCGCTCAACCTCTCTCTCTCTCTCTCACTCTCTCTCTCTCTCTCGCTCAACCTCTCTCTCTCTCTCTCTCTCTCTCGCTCAACCTCTCTCTCTCTCTCTCTCTCTCTCTCTCTCTCTCTCTCTCTCTCTCTCTCTCTCTACCTCTCTCTCTCTCTCTCTCTCTCTCTCTCTCTCTCTCTCTCTCTCTCTCTCTCTCTCTCTCTCTCTCTCTCTCTCTCTCTCTCTCTCTCTCTCTCTCTCTCTCTCTCTCTCTCTCTCTCTCTCTCGCTCAACCTCTCTCTCTCTCGCTCAACCTCTCTCTCGCTCAACCTCTCTCTCTCTCTCTCTCTCTCTCGCTCAACCTCTCTCTCTCTCTCTCTCTCTCTCTCGCTCAACCTCTCTCTCTCTCTCTCTCTCTCTCTCTCTCTCTCTCTCTCGCTCAACTCTCTCTCTCTCTCGCTCAACCTCTCTCTCTCTCTCTCGCTCAACCTCTCTCTCTCTCTCTCTCTCTCTCTCTCTCTCTCTCTCTCTCTCTCTCTCGCTCAACCTCTCTCTCTCTCTCGCTCAACCTCTCTCTCTCTCTCTCTCTCTCTCTCTCTCTCTCTCTCTCTCTCTCTCTCTCTCTCTCGCTCAACCTCTCTCTCTCTCTCGCTCAACCTCTCTCTCTCTCTCTCTCGCTCAACCTCTCTCTCTCTCTCTCTCTCTCTCTCTCTCTCTCTCTCTCTCTCTCTCTCTCTCTCTCTCTCTCTCTCTCTCTCTCTCTCTCTCGCTCAATCTCTCTCTCTCTCGCTCAACCTCTCTCTCTCTCTCTCTCTCTCTCTCTCTCTCTCTCTCTCTCTCTCTCTCTCTCTCTCTCTCTCTCTCTCTCTCTCTCTCTCTCTCTCTCTCTCTCTCTCTCGCTCAACCTCTCTCTCTCTCTCAACCTCTCTCTCTCTCTCTCTCTCTCTCTCTCTCTCTCTCTCTCTCTCTCTCGCTCAACCTCTCTCTCTCTCTCTCTCTCTCTCTCTCTCTCTCTCTCTCTCTCTCTCTCTCTCTCTCTCTCTCTCTCTCTCTCTCTCTCTCTCTCTCTCTCTCTCGCTCAACCTCTCTCTCTCGCTCAACCTCTCTCTCTCTCTCTCACCTCTCTCTCTCTCTCTCTCTCTCGCTCAATCTCTCTCTCTCTCGCTCAACCTCTCTCTCTCTCGCTCAACCTCTCTCTCGCTCTCTCTCTCTCTCTCTCTCTCGCTCAACTCTCTCTCTCTCGCTCAACCTCTCTCTCTCTCGCTCAACCTCTCTCTCTCTCGCTCAACCTCTCTCTCTCTCTCGCTCAACCTCTCTCTCTCTCTCTCTCTCTCTCTCTCTCTCTCTCTCTCTCTCTCTCTCTCTCTCTCTCTCTCTCTCTCTCTCTCTCTCTCTCTCTCTCTCTCTCTCTCTCTCTCTCTCTCTCTCTCTCTCTCTCTCTCTCTCTCTCTCTCTCGCTCAACCTCTCTCTCTCTCGCTCAACCTCTCTCTCTCTCTCTCTCTCTCTCTCTCTCTCTCTCTCTCTCTCTCTCTCTCTCGCTCAACCTCTCTCTCTCTCTCGCTCAACCTCTCTCTCTCTCTCTCTCTCTCTCTCTCTCTCTCTCTCTCTCTCTCTCTCTCTCTCTCTCTCTCTCTCTCTCTCTCTCTCTCTCTCTCGCTCAACCTCTCTCTCTCTCGCTCAACCTCTCTCTCTCTCTCTCTCTCTCTCTCTCTCTCTCTCTCTCTCTCTCTCTCTCTCTCTCTCTCGCTCAACCTCTCTCTCTCTCGCTCAACCTCTCTCTCGCTCAACCTCTCTCTCTCTCTCTCTCTCTCTCGCTCAACCTCTCTCTCTCTCTCGCTCAACCTCTCTCTCTCTCTCTCTCTCTCTCTCTCTCTCTCTCTCTCTCTCTCTCTCTCTCTCTCTCTCTCTCTCTCTCTCTCTCTCTCTCTCTCTCTCTCTCTCTCGCTCAACCTCTCTCTCTCTCTCTCTCTCTCTCTCTCTCTCTCTCTCTCTCTCTCTCTCTCTCTCTCTCTCTCTCTCTCTCTCTCTCTCTCTCTCTCTCTCTCTCTCTCTCTCTCTCTCTCTCTCTCTCTCTCTCTCTCTCTCTCTCTCTCTCTCTCTCGCTCAACCTCTCTCTCTCTCTCGCTCAACCTCTCTCTCTCTCTCTCTCTCTCTCTCTCTCTCTCTCTCTCTCTCTCTCTCTCTCTCTCTCTCTCTCTCTCTCTCTCTCTCTCTCTCTCGCTCAACCTCTCTCTCTCTCTCTCTCTCTCTCTCTCTCTCTCTCTCTCTCTCTCTCTCTCTCTCTCTCTCTCTCTCTCTCTCGCTCAACCTCTCTCTCTCTCTCTCTCTCTCTCTCTCTCTCTCTCTCTCTCTCTCTCTCTCTCTCTCTCTCTCTCTCTCTCTCTCTCTCTCTCGCTCAACCTCTCTCTCTCTCTCTCTCTCTCTCTCTCGCTCAACCTCTCTCTCTCTCTCTCTCTCTCTCTCTCTCTCTCTCGCTCAACCTCTCTCTCTCTCTCTCTCTCTCTCTCTCTCTCTCTCTCTCTCTCTCTCTCTCTCTCTCTCTCTCTCTCTCTCTCTCTCTCGCTCAACCTCTCTCTCTCTCTCGCTCAACCTCTCTCTCTCTCTCTCTCTCTCTCTCTCTCTCTCTCTCTCTCTCTCTCTCTCTCTCTCTCTCTCTCTCTCTCTCTCTCTCTCTCTCTCGCTCAACCTCTCTCTCTCTCTCTCTCTCTCTCTCTCTCTCTCTCTCTCTCTCTCTCGCTCAACCTCTCTCTCTCTCGCTCAACCTCTCTCTCTCTCTCGCTCAACCTCTCTCTCTCTCTCTCTCTCTCTCTCTCTCTCTCTCTCTCTCTCTCTCTCTCTCTCTCTCTCTCTCTCTCTCTCTCTCTCTCTCTCTCTCTCTCTCTCTCTCTCGCTCAACCTCTCTCTCTCTCTCTCGCTCAACCTCTCTCTCTCTCTCTCTCTCTCTCTCTCTCTCTCTCTCTCTCTCTCTCTCTCTCTCTCTCTCTCTCTCTCTCTCTCTCTCTCTCTCTCTCTCTCTCTCTCTCTCTCTCTCTCTCTCTCTCTCTCGCTCAACCTCTCTCTCTCTCTCTCTCTCGCTCAACCTCTCTCTCTCTCTCTCTCTCTCTCTCTCTCTCTCTCTCTCTCTCTCTCTCTCTCTCTCTCTCTCTCTCTCTCTCTCTCTCTCTCTCTCTCTCTCTCTCTCTCTCTCGCTCAACCTCTCTCTCTCGCTCAACCTCTCTCTCTCTCTCTCTCTCTCTCTCTCTCTCTCTCTCTCTCTCTCTCAACTCTCTCTCTCTCTCTCTCTCTCTCTCTCTCTCTCTCTCTCTCTCTCTCTCTCTCTCTCGCTCAACCTCTCTCTCTCGCTCAACCTCTCTCTCTCTCTCGCTCAACCTCTCTCTCTCTCTCTCTCGCTCAACCTCTCTCTCTCTCTCTCTCTCTCTCTCTCTCTCTCTCTCTCTCTCTCTCTCTCTCTCTCTCTCTCTCTCTCTCTCTCTCTCTCTCTCTCTCTCTCTCTCTCTCTCTCTCTCTCTCTCTCTCTCTCTCTCTCTCTCTCTCTCTCTCGCTCAACCTCTCTCTCTCTCTCTCTCTCTCTCTCTCTCTCTCTCTCTCTCTCTCTCTCTCTCTCTCTCTCTCTCTCTCTCTCTCTCTCTCTCTCTCTCTCTCTCTCTCTCGCTCAACCTCTCTCTCTCTCTCTCTCTCTCTCTCTCTCTCTCTCTCTCTCTCTCTCTCTCTCGCTCAACCTCTCTCTCTCTCTCTCTCTCTCTCTCTCTCTCTCTCTCTCTCTCTCTCTCTCTCTCTCTCTCTCTCTCTCTCTCTCTCTCTCTCTCTCGCTCAACCTCTCTCTCTCTCTCTCTCTCTCGCTCAACCTCTCTCTCTCTCTCGCTCAACCTCTCTCTCTCTCTCTCTCTCTCTCTCTCTCTCTCTCTCTCTCTCTCTCTCTCTCTCTCTCTCTCTCTCTCTCTCTCTCGCTCAACCTCTCTCTCTCTCTCGCTCAACCTCTCTCTCTCTCTCTCTCTCTCTCTCTCTCTCTCTCTCTCTCTCTCTCTCTCTCTCTCTCTCGCTCAACTCTCTCTCTCTCTCGCTCAACCTCTCTCTCTCTCTCGCTCTCTCTCTCTCTCTCTCTCGCTCAACCTCTCTCTCTCTCTCTCTCTCTCTCTCTCTCTCTCTCTCTCTCTCTCTCTCTCTCTCTCTCTCTCTCTCTCTCTCTCTCTCTCTCTCTCTCTCTCTCGCTCAACCTCTCTCTCTCTCTCGCTCAACCTCTCTCTCTCTCTCTCTCTCTCTCTCTCTCTCTCTCTCTCTCTCTCTCTCTCTCTCTCTCTCTCTCTCTCTCGCTCAACCTCTCTCTCTCTCTCTCTCGCTCAACCTCTCTCTCTCTCGCTCAACCTCTCTCTCTCTCTCGCTCAACCTCTCTCTCTCTCTCTCTCTCTCTCTCTCTCTCTCTCTCTCTCTCTCTCTCTCTCTCTCTCTCTCTCTCTCTCTCTCTCTCTCTCTCTCTCTCTCGCTCAACCTCTCTCTCTCTCTCTCTCTCTCTCTCTCGCTCAACCTCTCTCTCTCTCTCTCTCTCTCTCGCTCAACCTCTCTCTCTCTCTCTCTCTCTCTCTCTCAACTCTCTCTCTCTCTCTCTCTCTCTCTCTCTCTCTCTCTCTCTCTCTCTCTCTCTCTCTCTCTCTCTCTCTCTCTCTCTCTCTCTCTCTCGCTCAACTCTCTCTCTCTCTCTCGCTCAATCTCTCTCTCTCTCTCGCTCAACCTCTCTCTCTCTCTCTCTCTCTCTCTCTCTCTCTCTCTCTCTCTCTCTCTCTCTCTCTCTCTCTCTCTCTCTCTCTCTCTCTCTCTCTCTCTCTCTCTCTCTCTCTCTCTCTCTCGCTCAACCTCTCTCTCTCTCGCTCAACCTCTCTCTCTCGCTCAACCTCTCTCTCTCTCGCTCAACCTCTCTCTCTCTCTCTCTCTCTCTCTCTCTCTCTCTCTCTCTCTCTCTCTCTCTCTCTCTCTCTCTCTCTCTCTCTCTCTCGCTCAACCTCTCTCTCTCTCTCTCTCTCTCTCTCTCTCTCTCTCTCTCTCTCTCTCTCTCTCTCTCTCTCTCTCTCTCTCTCTCTCTCTCTCTCTCTCGCTCAACCTCTCTCTCTCTCGCTCAACCTCTCTCTCTCTCGCTCAACCTCTCTCTCTCTCTCTCTCTCTCTCTCTCTCTCTCGCTCAACCTCTCTCTCTCTCTCTCTCTCTCTCTCTCTCTCTCTCTCTCTCTCTCTCTCTCTCTCTCTCTCTCTCTCTCTCTCTCTCTCTCTCTCTCTCTCTCGCTCAATCTCTCTCTCTCTCTCTCTCTCTCTCTCTCTCTCTCTCTCTCTCTCTCTCTCTCTCTCTCTCTCTCTCGCTCAACCTCTCTCTCTCTCTCTCGCTCAACCTCTCTCTCTCTCTCTCTCTCTCTCTCTCTCTCTCTCTCTCTCTCTCTCTCTCTCTCTCTCTCTCTCTCTCTCTCTCTCTCTCTCGCTCAATCTCTCTCTCTCTCTCGCTCAACCTCTCTCTCTCTCTCTCTCTCTCTCTCTCTCTCTCTCTCTCGCTCAACCTCTCTCTCTCTCTCGCTCAACCTCTCTCTCTCTCTCTCTCTCTCTCTCTCTCTCTCTCTCTCTCTCTCTCTCTCTCTCTCTCTCTCTCTCTCTCTCTCTCTCGCTCAACCTCTCTCTCTCTCTCTCTCTCTCTCTCTCTCTCTCTCTCTCTCTCTCTCTCTCTCTCTCTCTCTCTCTCTCTCTCTCAACCTCTCCTCTCTCTCTCGATCAACCTCTCTCTCTCTCTCTCTCTCTCTCTCTCTCTCTCTCTCTCCTATCTCTCTCTCGCTCAACCTCTCTCTCGCTCTCTCTCTCTCTCTCTCTCGCTCAACCTCTCTCTCTCTCAACCTCTCTCTCTCTCTCCTCTCTCCCGCTCAACCATAATCTCTCGCTCAACCTCCTCTATATCTCGCTCAACCTCTCCTCTCTCTCTCGATCAGCAAATATATATAATAATATATATAATAATAATAATAATATGTAAAGACATATATATATATATATATATATATATATATATATATATATAAAATAGGTATATATATATATATATATGTAAAATATGTGTGGAATATATATATATGTGAATAGGTCCGGAATATATATATAAATAATATATAATAATAATAATAATATATATATCAATATTAATAATAATATATATCTCTCTCTCTCTCTCTCTCTCTCGCTCAATCTCTCTCTCTCTCTCGCTCAATCTCTCTCTCTCTCGCTCAACCTCTCTCTCTCTCTCTCTCTCTCTCTCTCTCTCTCTCTCTCTCTCTCTCTCTCTCTCTCTCGCTCAACCTCTCTCTCTCTCTCTCTCTCTCTCTCTCTCTCTCTCTCTCTCTCTCTCTCTCTCTCTCTCTCTCTCTCTCTCTCTCTCTCTCTCTCTCTCTCTCTCTCTCTCTCTCTCTCTCTCTCTCTCTCTCTCTCTCTCGCTCAACCTCTCTCTCTCTCGCTCAACCTCTCTCTCTCGCTCAACCTCTCTCTCTCTCTGCTCAACCTCTCTCTCTCTCGCTCAACCTCTCTCTCTCTCTCTCTCAATCTCTCTCTCTCTCTCTCGCTCTCTCTCTCTCTCTCTCTCGCTCAACCTCTCTCTCTCTCTCTCTCTCTCTCTCGCTCAACCTCTCTCTCTCTCTCTCTCTCTCTCTCTCTCTCTCTCTCTCTCTCTCTCTCTCTCTCTCTCTCTCTCTCTCTCTCTCTCTCTCTCTCTCTCTCTCTCTCTCTCTCTCTCTCTCTCTCTCTCTCTCTCGCTCAACCTCTCTCTCTCTCTCTCTCTCTCTCTCTCTCTCTCTCTCTCTCTCTCTCTCTCTCTCTCTCTCTCTCTCTCTCTCTCTCTCTCAACTCTCTCTCTCTCTCGCTCAACCTCTCTCTCTCTCTCTCTCTCGCTCAACCTCTCTCTCTCTCTCTCTCTCTCTCTCTCTCGCTCAACCTCTCTCTCTCTCTCTCTCTCTCTCTCTCTCTCTCTCTCTCTCTCTCTCTCTCTCTCTCTCTCTCTCTCTCTCGCTCAACCTCTCTCTCTCTCTCTCTCGCTCAACCTCTCTCTCTCTCGCTCAACCTCTCTCTCTCTCTCTCTCTCTCTCTCTCTCTCTCTCTCTCTCTCTCTCTCTCTCTCTCTCTCTCTCTCTCTCTCTCTCGCTCAACCTCTCTCTCTCTCTCTCGCTCAACCTCTCTCTCTCTCTCTCTCAACCTCTCTCTCGCTCAACCTCTCTCTCTCTCTCAACCTCTCTCTCTCGCTCAACCTCTCTCTCTCGCTCGCTCAACCTCTCTCTCTCGCTCGCTCAACCTCTCTCTCGCTCGCTCAACCTCTCTCTCGCTCGCTCAACCTCTCTCTCTCGCTCGCTCAACCTCTCTCTCTCGCTCGCTCAACCTCTCTCTCTCTCTCTCTCTCTCTCTCTCTCTCTCTCTCTCTCTCTCTCTCTCTCTCTCTCAACCTCTCTCTCTCTCGCTCAACCTCTCTCTCTCTCTCTCTCAACCTCTCTCTCTCTCTCTCTCTCTCTCTCTCTCTCTCTCTCTCTCTCTCTCTCTCTCTCTCTCTCTCTCTCTCTCTCTCTCTCTCGCTCAACCTCTCTCTCTCTCTCTCTCTCTCTCTCTCTCTCTCGCTCAACTCTCTCTCTCTCTCTCTCGCTCAACCTCTCTCTCTCTCTCTCTCTCTCTCTCTCTCTCAACCTCTCTCTCGCTCAACCTCTCTCTCTCTCTCTCTCTCTCTCTCTCTCGCTCAACCTCTCTCTCTCTCTCTCTCTCTCTCTCTCTCTCTCTCTCTCTCTCTCTCTCTCTCTCGCTCAACCTCTCTCTCTCTCTCTCTCTCTCTCTCTCTCTCTCTCTCTCTCTCTCTCTCTCTCTCTCTCTCTCTCTCTCTCTCTCTCTCTCTCTCTCTCTCTCTCTCTCTCTCTCTCTCTCTCTCTCTCTCTCTCTCAACTCTCTCTCTCGCTCAACCTCTCTCTCTCTCAATCTCTCTCTCTCTCGCTCAACCTCTCTCTCTCTCTCTCTCTCTCTCTCTCTCTCTCTCTCTCTCTCTCTCTCTCTCTCTCTCTCTCTCTCTCTCTCTCTCTCTCTCTCTCTCTCTCTCTCTCTCTCGCTCAATCTCTCTCTCTCTCTCGCTCTCACCTCTCTCTCGCTCGCTCAACCTCTCTCTCTCTCTCTCTCTCTCTCTCTCTCTCTCGCTCAACCTCTCTCTCTCTCGCTCAACCTCTCTCTCTCTCGCTCAACTCTCTCTCTCTCTCGCTCAACCTCTCTCTCTCTCTCTCTCTCT
>NW_025754825.1:0-2500 GCF_021184085.1 Oncorhynchus gorbuscha
CTCTCTCTCTCTCTCTCTCTCTCTCTCTCTCTCTCTCTCTCTCTCTCTCTCTCTCTCTCTCTCTCTCTCTCTCTCTCTCTCTCTCTCTCTCTCTCTCTCTCTCTCTCTCTCTCTCTCTCTCTCTCTCTCTCTCTCTCTCTCTCTCTCTCTCTCTCTCTCTCTCTCTCCTGTTTCTATCATATTAAATAATATCCACTAACAGTATAGACCATCAGCAGGCTTAATAACAACACATATTCAACTGACAATTTGCTGTTAGTTCCCTTCATATTGTTATAGCCGACATTATCATCCAGTTGAGTTATCGCTTCCTCTGTAAACGCTGTCACGTCCGTGTGGTTGTTGCTGAGGATCATTAGTAACAGTGGATAATATAGATAAAAGACATGTGGGTTAATTCAATCAGTTATGGAGCGGAGCGCAGGCCAAGCCGTGACAGTTTGAACCCCGACGACGCATGGTTCAAAACCTGGCCGTGTCATCACACAGTACCGTGGTTAGTGCAGGCGACAGACGAGGGCATAGCCGACTAGTGTACTCTATTCTCCCTGTTATAATTCTATGTAAACCAATCTTACAACATTATACAACATTGAAGGAAATGAATGTGAGACATTTCAGAATGAATCAAGCCTCTGCTTTCTTTCTTTAGTGTGTAAAGGCTCTCCAAGCCAATTTGTAAAAAAATGTATTATTCATAAATACTTTCCTAACCCTAAATAATTCACAAGATCAGACTATTCTTAAATCTACCGATTTGGTGCTGAAACAGAGACAAATATGGATATATTTAGATGGCTTTCTTTTATTGATCTTTAAAATTATTCTAGCGAGTCTGTCGACAAAATTGTAACTAAAATACCAATTATAAAAGTCCTTTATTCTCCTCTGTTTTTATGTGCAGTTTTCTATCATAGCAGCTCAAGGTGGACTCCTTCAACTATGGACATGCGGATGTATTTTTTTCATTAGTGCACTAGACAGAGATGGAGTAGAGAGAAGGAGGGAGGGAGAGAGAGGATGGTGGGAGTAGGGAAGGAGGGAGAGAGAGGATGGTAGGAGTAGGTAAGGAGGGAGAGAGAGGATGGTGGGAGTAGGGAAGGAGGGAGAGAAAGGATGGTGAGAGTAGGGAAGGAGGGAGAGAGGATGGTGGGAGTAGGGAAGGAGGGAGAGAAAGGATAGTGGGAGTAGGGAAGGAGGGAGAGAGGATGGTGGGAGTAGGGAAGGAGGGAGAGAGGATGGTGGGAGTAGGGAAGGAGGGAGAGAAAGGATGGTGGGAGTAGGGAAGGAGGGAGAGAGGATGGTGGGAGTAGGGAAGGAGGGAGAGAAAGGATGGTGGGAGTAGGGAAGGAGGGAGAGAAAGAATGGTGGGAGTAGGGAAGGAGGGAGAGAGGATGGTGGGAGTAGGGAACGAGGGAGAGAGGATGGTGGGAGTAGGGAAGGAGGGAGAGAGGATGGTGGGAGTAGGGAAGGAGGGAGAGAAAGGATGGTGGGAGTAGGGAAGGAGGGAGAGAGGATGGTGGGAGTAGGGAAGGAGGGAGAGAAAGGATAGTGGGAGTAGGGAAGGAGGGAGAGAGGATGGTGGGAGTAGGGAAGGAGGGAGAGAGGATGGTGGGAGTAGGGAAGGAGGGAGAGAAAGGATGGTGGTAGTAGGGAAGGAGGGAGAGAAAGGATGGTGGGAGTAGGGAAGGAGGGAGAGAGGATGGTGGGAGTAGGGAAGGAGGGAGAGAGGATGGTGGGAGTAGGGAAGGAGGGAGAGAAAGGATGGTGGGAGTAGGGAAGGAGGGAGAGAGGATGGTGGGAGTAGGGAAGGAGGGAGAGAAAGGATGGTGGGAGTAGGGAAGGAGGGAGAGAGGATGGTGGGAGTAGGGAAGGAGGGAGAGAAAGGATGGTGGGAGTAGGCAAGGAGGGAGAGAAAGGATGGTGGGAGTAGGGAAGGAGGGAGAGAAAGGATGGTGGGAGTAGGGAAGGAGGGAGAGAGGATGGTGGGAGTAGGGAAGGAGGGAGAGAGGATGGTGGGAGTAGGGAAGGAGGGAGAGAAAGGATGGTGGGAGTAGGGAAGGAGGGAGAGGATGGTGGGAGTAGGGAAGGAGGGAGAGAAAGGATGGTGGGAGTAGGGAAGGAGGAGAGAAAGGATGGTGGGAGTAGGGAAGGAGGGAGAGAAAGGATGGTGGGAGTAGGGAAGGAGGGAGAGAAAGGATGGTGGGAGTAGGGAAGGAGGGAGAGAGGATGGTGGGAGTAGGGAAGGAGGGAGAGAGGATGGTGGGAGTAGGGAAGGAGGGAGAGAGGATGGTGGGAGTAGGGAAGGAGGGAGAGAGGGAGAGAGAGGATGGTGGGAGTAGGGAAGGAGCCAGGATGGATGGTGGGTTATGTGAAGTGAAGTTCCAGTGTGTGTGTGTGTGTGTGTGTGTGTGTGTGTGTGTGTGTGTGTGTGTGTGTGTGTGTGTGTGTGTGTGTGTGTGTGTGTGTGTGTGTGTGTGTGTGTGTGATGAGTCACAAG
>NW_025754825.1:7500-8546 GCF_021184085.1 Oncorhynchus gorbuscha
CTCTCTCCTCCTCTCCCTCCTCTCCTGTCTCTGCCTCTCTCTCTCTCCTCCCCTGTCTCTCCCTCCTCTCCTGTCTCTGCCTCTCTCTCTCTCCTCCCCTGTCTCTCCCTCCTCTTCTGTCTCTGCCTCTCTCTCTCTCCTCCCCTGTCTCTCCCTCCTCTCCTGTCTCTGCCTCTCTCTCTCCTCTCCTCTCTCTGTCTCTGCCTCTCTCTCTCCTCCCCTCTCCCTCTCTCTCTGTCTCTGCCTCTCTCTCTCCTCCCCCTGTCTCTCCTCCTCTCCTGTCTCTGCCTCTCTGTCTCTCCCTCCTCTCCTCTCTCTGCCTCTCTCTCTCTCCTCCTCTCTCTCTCCTCTCTCTCCTGTCTCTGCCTCTCTCTCTCTCCTCCTCTGTCTCTCCCTCCTCTCCTCTGTCTCTGCCTCTCTCTCCTCTCCCTCCTCTCTGTCTCTGCCTCTCTCTCTCCTCTGCTCTCTCTCTCTCTGCCTCTCTCTCTCTCCCTCCTCTCCTGTCTCTGCCTCTCTCTCTCTCCTCCCTGTCTCTCCCTCCTCTCCTGTCTCTGCCTCTCTCTCTCTCCTCCTCTGTCTCTCCCTCCTCTCTCTGTCTCTGCCTCTCTCTCTCTCTCCCTCTCTCCTCTCTCTCTCTGTCTCTGCTCTCTCTCTCTCTCCTCTGTCTCTGCTCTCTCTCCTCCTCTCCTGTCTCTGCCTCTCTCTCTCCTCCCTCTCCTCCTCTCCTGTCTCTGCCTCTCTCTCTCTCCTCCCTGTCTCTCCCTCCTCTCCTGTCTCTGCCTCTCTCTCTCCCTCCTCTCGTCTCTCCCTCTCTCTCTCTCACTCTCCTCTCTCTGCCTCTCTCTCTCTCTGTCTCTCCCTCCTCTCTCTCCTGCCTCTGCTCTCTCTCTCCTCCTCTCCTGTCTCTGCCTCTCTCTCTCTCTCCTCTCTCTCTCCCTCTCTTCTGTCTCTGCCTCTCTCTCTCTCTCCTCCTCTCCTCTCCTCTCCTCTCCTCTCTCTGCCTCTCTCTCTCCTCTCCTCTCCCTCTCTCTCTCCCTCTCTCTCTC
>NW_025754826.1:0-8545 GCF_021184085.1 Oncorhynchus gorbuscha
CTTATGTCATCAGCCTTCGAGATTCTGCAGGGAGCCAGGTGCTTTACTAAGTTGGACCTTCGTAACGCTTACCATCTCGTGCGCATCAGAGAGGGGGACGAGTGGAAAACGGCGTTTAACACTCCGTTAGGGCATTTTGAGTACCGGGTTCTGCCGTTTGGTCTCGCCAATGCGCCAGCTGTTTTTCAGGCATTAGTTAATGATGTTCTGAGAGACATGCTGAACATCTTTGTTTTTGTCTATCTTGACGATATCCTGATTTTTTCACCGTCACTCGAGATTCATGTTCAGCACGTTCGACGTGTCCTACAGCGCCTTTTAGAGAATTGTCTCTACGTGAAGGCTGAGAAGTGCTCTTTTCATGTCTCCTCCGTTACTTTTCTCGGTTCCGTTATTTCCGCTGAAGGCATTCAGATGGATTCCGCTAAGGTCCAAGCTGTCAGTGATTGGCCCGTTCCAAGGTCACGTGTCGAGTTGCAGCGCTTTATAGGTTTCGCTAATTTCTATCGGGCAAGCCATTCGTAATTTCGGTCAAGTTGCTGCCCCTCTCACAGCTCTTACTTCTGTCAAGACGTGTTTTATGGTCCGGTTCCGCCTAGGGAGCTTTTGATCTTCTAAAAGAACGTTTTACGTCCGCTCCTTATCCTCGGCATTCCTGACGCGCTCAGGACAATTCATTGTCGAGGTTGGCGCTTCAGAGGTAGGCGGGGAGCCATTCTATCCCAGCGCTTCCAGTCTGACGAGAGAAGGTTCATCCTTGCGCTATTTTTCTCATCGCCTGTCGCCATCTGAACGCAACTATGATGTGGTAACCGCGGGAACTGCTCACCATCCGCTTAGCCCAGGCGAATGGCGACAGTGGTTGGAGGGGGCGCAACGTTCCTTTGTCGCTTGGACAGACCATAAGAACCTTGAGTACATCCGTTCTGCCAAACGACTTAATGCTCGTCAAGCTCGTTGGGCGTTGTTTTTCGCTCGTTTCGAGTTTGTGATTTCTTACCGTCCGGGTAGCAAGAACACCAAGCCTGATGCCTTATCCCGTCTTTTTAGTTCTTCTGTGGCTTCTACTGATCCCGAGGGGATTCTTCCTTATGGGGCGTGTTGTCGGGTTGACAGTCTGGGGAATTGAAAGACAGGTTAAGCAAGCACTCACGCACACTGCGTCGCGCTTGTCCTAGTAACCTTCTTTTTCGTTCCTGTTTCCACTGCCTGGCTGTTCTTCAGTGGGCTCACTCTGCCAAGTTAGCTGGTCATCCCGGTGTTCGAGGCACTCTTGCGTCTATTCGCCAGCGCTTGGTGGCCGACTCAGGAGCGTGACACGCGCCGTTTCGTGGCTGCTTGTTCGGACTGCGCAGACTAAGTCAGGTAACTCTCCTCCTGCCGGTCGTCTCAGACCGCTCCCATTCCTTCTCGACCATGGTCTCACATCGCCCTAGACTTCATTACCGGTCTGCCTTTGTCTGCGGGGAAGACTGTGATTCTTACGGTTGTCGATAGGTTCTCTAAGGTTGGACACATTTCATTCCCCTCGCTAAACTTCCTTCCGCTAAGGAGACGGCACAAATCATCATCGAGAATGTGTTCAGAATTCATGGCCTCCCGTTAGACGCCGTTTCAGACAGAGGCCCGCAATTCACGTCACAGTTTTTGAGGGAGTTCTGTCGTTTGATTGGTGCGTCCGTCAGTCTCTCTTCCGGTTTCATCCCCAGTCTAACGGTCAAGCAGAGAGGGCCAATCAGACGATTGGTCGCATACTACGCAGCCTTTCTTTCAGAAACCCTGCGTCTTGGGCAGAACAGCTCCCCTGGGCAGAATACGCTCACAACTCGCTTCCTTCGTCTGCTACCGGGTTATCTCCGTTTCAGAGTAGTCTGGGTTACCAGCCTCCTCTGTTCTCATCCCAGCTTGCCGAGTCCAGCGTTCCCTCCGCTCAAGCGTTTGTCCAACGTTGTGAGCGCACCTGGAGGAGGGTGAGGTCTGCACTTTGCCGTTACAGGGCACAGACTGTGAGAGCCGCCAATAAACGTAGGATTAAGAGTCCTAGGTATTGTTGCGGCCAGAGAGTGTGGCTTCCACTCGCAACCTTCCTCTTACGACAGCCTCTCGTAAGTTGACTCCATGTTCATTGGTCCGTTCCGTGTCTCCCAGGTCGTCAATCCTGTCGCTGTGCGACTGCTTCTTCCGCGACATCTTCGTCGCGTCCATCCTGTCTTCCATGTCTCCTGTGTCAAGCCCTTTCTTCGCACCCCGTTCGTCTTCCCTCCCCCTCCCGTCCTTGTCGAGAGCGCACCTATTTACAAGGTACGTAGGATCATGGACATGCGTTTCGGGACGGGGTCACCAATACTTAGTGGATTGGGAGGGTTACGGTCCTGAGAGAGGAGTTGGGTTCCGTCTCGGGACGTGCTGGACCGTTCACTGATTGATGATTTCCTCCGTTGCCGCCAGGATTCCTCCTCGAGTGCGCCAGGAGGCGCTCGGTGAGTGGGGGGTACTGTCATGTTTTGTCTTATATTGTCTTGTCATTTTGCTTTTCCTTCTGTTCGTTTTCCCCTGCTGGTCTTTTAGGTTCGTTCCCCTTTTTCTCCCTCTCTCTCTCTCTCTCTCTATCGTTCCGTTCCTGCTCCCAGCTGTTCCTATTCCCCTAATCAATCATTTAGTCTTCCCACACCTGTTCCCTATCTTTTCCCCTGATTAGAGTCCCTAATTCTCCCCTTGTTTTCCGTTTCTGTCCTGTCGGATCCTTGCATATTGTTCACCGTGCTGTGTCTTTGTATCACCCTGTCGTGTCGTGTTTCCCTCAGATGCTGCGTGGTGAGCAGGTGTCTGAGTCTGCTACGGTCAAGTGCCTTCCCGAGGCAACCTGCAGTTCATGATCGAGTCTCCAGTCTGTTCTCGTCATTACGAGTGGAATTGTTCTTTATGCTTTATTTACCGCTCCGAATTGTCTAGGAGTATTGAATATTTACTTTACTGGATTAAAGACTCTGTTTTCGCCAAGTCGCTTTTGGGTCCTCATTCACCTGCATAACAACAAGTAAACGGAAATGAAGCCGTAGGACAATTGACCTGTAATGCAACCCTAGGACAAGTGAACTGGAATGCAGCCCTAGGACAAGTGCACTGGAATTCAGCCCTAGGACAAGTATACTGGAATGCAGCCCTAGGACAAATAAACTGAAATGAAGACGTGCGACAAGTGACCTGGAATGCAGCCTTACGACAAGTGAACTGGAATGCAGCCATAGGACAAGTGAACTGGAATGCAGCCCTAGGACAATCTACTGGAATGCAGCCCTAGAACAAGTGAACAGGAATGCAGCCCTAGAACAAGTGAACTGGAATGCAGCCCTAGGACAAGTGAACTGGAATGCAGCCCTAGGACAAGTAAACTGAAATGAAGACGTAGGACAAGTGACCTGGAATGCTGCCTTACGACAAGTGAACTGGAATGCAGCCATAGGACAAGTGAACTGGAATGCAGCCCTAGGACAATCTACTGGAATGCAGCCATATCACAAGTGAACTGGATTGCAGCCCTAGGACAAGTGAACTGGAATGCAGCCCTAGGACAAGTGAGCTGGAATGCAGCCCTAGGACAAGTGACCTGGAAAGCAGCCCTGGGACAAGAGTACTGGAATGCAGCCCTAGGACAAGTGAATTGGAATGCAGCCGTATGACAAGTGACCTGGAATGCAGCCCTTGGACAAGTGAACTGGAATGCAGCCTTACGACAAGGCAACTGGAATGCAGCCATAGGACAAGTGAACTGGAATGCAGCCCTAGGACAATCTACTGGAATGCAGCCCTAGAACAAGTGAATTGGAATGCAGCCCTAGAACAAGTGAACTGGAATGCATCCCTAGGACAAGTGAACTGGAATGCAGCCCTAGGACAAGTAAACGGAAATGAAGCCGTAGGACAATTGACCTGTAATGCAACCCTAGGACAAGTGAACTGGAATGCAGCCCTAGAACAAGTAAACTGAAATGAAGTCTGGACAATGACCTGGAATGCAGCCTACGACAAGTGAACTGGAATGCAGCCATAGGACAAGTGAACTGGAATGCAGCCCTAGGACAATCTACTGGAATGCAGCCCTAGAACAAGTGAATTGGAATGCAGCCCTAGAACAAGTGAACTGGAATGCAGCCCTAGGACAAGTATACTGGAATGCAGCCCTAGGACAAATAAACTGAAATGCGACAAGTGGAATGCAGCCCGACAAGTGAAGGAACAGCCCTAGGACAATCTACTGGAATGCAGCCCTAGAACAAGTGAACTGGAATGCAGCCCTAGAACAAGTGAACTGGAATTCAGCCCTAGAACAAGTGAACTGGAATGCAGCCCTAGGACAAGTAAACTGGAATGCAGCCCTAGGACAAGTAAACGGAAATGAAGCCGTAGGACAATTGACCTGTAATGCAGCCCTAGGACAAGTCAACTGGAATGCAGCCCTAGGATAAGTGCACTGGAATTCAGCCCCAGGACAAGTAAACTGGAATGCAGCCCTAGGACCAGTCTACTGGAATGCAGCCCTAGGACAATTTTACTGGAATGCAGCCCTAGAACAATTGACCTGTAATGCAGCCCTAGGACAAGTGAACTGGAAAGCAGCCCTAGGACAAGTGAACTGGAATGCAGCCCGAGGACAAGTGAATTGGAATGCAGCCCTAGGACAATGGTACTGGAATGCAGCCGTATGACAAGTGACCTGGAATGCAGCCCTAGGACAAGTGTACCTGGAATGCAGCCGTAGGACAAGTATACTGGAATGCAGCCCTGGGACAAGTGAATTGGAATGCAGCCCTTGGACAAGTGCACTGGAATGCAGCCCCAGGACAAGTGACCTGGAATGCAGCCTTATGACAAGTGAACTGGAATGCAACCATAGGACAAATAAACTGAAATGAAGACGTGCGACAAGTGACCTGGAATGCAGCCCTTGGACAAGTGTACTGGAATGCAGCTCTAGGACAAGTCTGCTGTAATGAAGGCCTAGAACAAGTGAACTGGAATGCAGCCCTAGAACAAGTGAACTGGAATGCAGCCCTAGAACAAGTGAACTGGAATGCAGCCCTATGACAAGTGAACTGGAATGCAGCCCTAGGACAAGTAAACTGAAAAGAAGCCGTAGGACAAGTGACCTGGAATGCAGCCTTACGACAAGGGAACTGGAATGCAGCCATAGGACAAGTGAACTGGAATGCAGCCCTAGGACAATCTACTGGAATGCAGCCCTAGAACAAGTGAATTGGAATGCAGCCCTAGAACAAGTGAACTGGAATGCATCCCTAGGACAAGTGAACTGGAATGCAGCCCTAGGACAAGTAAACGGAAATGAAGCCGTAGGACAATTGACCTGTAATGCAACCCTAGGACAAGTGAACTGGAATGCAGCCCTAGGACAAGTGAACGGAAATGAAGCCGTAGGACAATTGACCTGTAATGCAACCCTAGGACAAGTGAACTGGAATGCAGCCCTAGGACAAGTGCACTGGAATTCAGCCCTAGGACAAGTATACTGGAATGCAGCCCTAGGACAAATAAACTGAAATGAAGACGTGCGACAAGTGACCTGGAATGCAGCCTTACGACAAGTGAACTGGAATGCAGCCATAGGACAAGTGAACTGGAATGCAGCCCTAGGACAATCTACTGGAATGCAGCCCTAGAACAAGTGAACTGGAATGCAGCCCTAGAACAAGTGAACTGGAATTCAGCCCTAGAACAAGTGAACTGGAATGCAGCCCTAGGACAAGTAAACTGGAATGCAGCCCTAGGACAAGTAAACGGAAATGAAGCCGTAGGACAATTGACCTGTAATGCAGCCCTAGGACAAGTCAACTGGAATGCAGCCCTAGGATAAGTGCACTGGAATTCAGCCCCAGGACAAGTAAACTGGAATGCAGCCCTAGGACCAGTCTACTGGAATGCAGCCCTAGGACAATTTTACTGGAATGCAGCCCTAGAACAATTGACCTGTAATGCAGCCCTAGGACAAGTAAACTGGAATGCAGCCCTAGGACAAGTAAACGGAAATGAAGCCGTAGGACAATTGACCTGTAATGCAGCCCTAGGACAAGTCAACTGGAATGCAGCCCTAGGATAAGTGCACTGGAATTCAGCCCCAGGACAAGTAAACTGGAATGCAGCCCTAGGACCAGTCTACTGGAATGCAGCCCTAGGACAATTTTACTGGAATGCAGCCCTAGAACAATTGACCTGTAATGCAGCCCTAGGACAAGTGAACTGGAAAGCAGCCCTAGGACAAGTGAACTGGAATGCAGCCCGAGGACAAGTGAATTGGAATGCAGCCCTAAGACAATGGTACTGGATTGCAGCCGTATGACAAGTGACCTGGAATGCAGCCCTAGGACAAGTGTACCTGGAATGCAGCCGTAGGACAAGTATACTGGAATGCAGCCCTGGGACAAGTGAATTGGAATGCAGCCCCTTGGACAAGTGACCTGGAATGCAGCCCTAGGACAATCTACTGGAATGCAGCCCTAGAACAAGTGAACTGGAATGCAGCCCTAGAACAACTGAACTGGAATGCAGCCCTAGAACAAATAAACTGAAATGAAGACGTGCAACAAATGACCTGGAATGCAGCCATAGGACAAGTGAACTGGAATGCAGCCCTAGGACAAGTGAACTGGAATGCAGCCCTAGGACAGGTCTACTGGAATGCAGCCCTAGAACAAGTGAACTGGAATGCAGCCCTAGAACAAGTGAACTGGAATGCAGCCCTAGAACAAGTGAACTGGAATGCAGCCTTAGGACAAGTAAACTGGAATGCAGCTCTAGGACAAGTAAACGGAAATGAAGCCGTAGGACAATTGACCTGTAATGCAGCCCTAGGACAAGTCAACTGGAATGCAGCCCTAGGATAAGTGCACTGGAATTCAGCCCTAGGACAAGTAAACTGGAATGCAGCCCTAGGACAAGTAAACTGGAATGCAGCCCTAGGACAATTTTACTGGAATGCAGCCCTAGAACAAGTGCACTGGAATGCAGCCTTAGGACAAGTAAACTGGAATGCAGCCCTAGGACAAGTGAACGGAAATGAAGCCGTAGGACAATTGACCTGTAATGCAACCCTAGGACAAGTGAACTGGAATGCAGCCCTAGGACAAGTGCACTGGAATTCAGCCCTAGGACAAGTATACTGGAATGCAGCCCTAGGACAAATAAACTGAAATGAAGACGTGCGACAAGTGACCTGGAATGCAGCCTTACGACAAGTGAACTGGAATGCAGCCATAGGACAAGTGAACTGGAATGCAGCCCTAGGACAATCTACTGGAATGCAGCCCTAGAACAAGTGAACTGGAATGCAGCCCTAGAACAAGTGAACTGGAATTCAGCCCTAGAACAAGTGAACTGGAATGCAGCCCTAGGACAAGTAAACTGGAATGCAGCCCTAGGACAAGTAAACGGAAATGAAGCCGTAGGACAATTGACCTGTAATGCAGCCCTAGGACAAGTCAACTGGAATGCAGCCCTAGGATAAGTGCACTGGAATTCAGCCCCAGGACAAGTAAACTGGAATGCAGCCCTAGGACCAGTCTACTGGAATGCAGCCCTAGGACAATTTTACTGGAATGCAGCCCTAGAACAATTGACCTGTAATGCAGCCCTAGGACAAGTAAACTGGAATGCAGCCCTAGGACAAGTAAACGGAAATGAAGCCGTAGGACAATTGACCTGTAATGCAGCCCTAGGACAAGTCAACTGGAATGCAGCCCTAGGATAAGTGCACTGGAATTCAGCCCCAGGACAAGTAAACTGGAATGCAGCCCTAGGACCAGTCTACTGGAATGCAGCCCTAGGACAATTTTACTGGAATGCAGCCCTAGAACAATTGACCTGTAATGCAGCCCTAGGACAAGTGAACTGGAAAGCAGCCCTAGGACAAGTGAACTGGAATGCAGCCCGAGGACAAGTGAATTGGAATGCAGCCCTAAGACAATGGTACTGGATTGCAGCCGTATGACAAGTGACCTGGAATGCAGCCCTAGGACAAGTGTACCTGGAATGCAGCCGTAGGACAAGTATACTGGAATGCAGCCCTGGGACAAGTGAATTGGAATGCAGCCCCTTGGACAAGTGACCTGGAATGCAGCCCTAGGACAATCTACTGGAATGCAGCCCTAGAACAAGTGAACTGGAATGCAGCCCTAGAACAACTGAACTGGAATGCAGCCCTAGAACAAATAAACTGAAATGAAGACGTGCGACAAATGACCTGGAATGCAGCCATAGGACAAGTGAACTGGAATGCAGCCCTAGGACAGGTCTACTGGAATGCAGCCCTAGAACAAGTGAACTGGAATGCAGCCCTAGAACAAGTGAACTGGAATGCAGCCCTAGAACAAGTGAACTGGAATGCAGCCTTAGGACAAGTAAACTGGAATGCAGCTCTAGGACAAGTAAACGGAAATGAAGCCGTAGGACAATTGACCTGTAATGCAGCCCTAGGACAAGTCAACTGGAATGCAGCCTAGGATAAGTGCACTGGAATTCAGCCCTAGGACAAGTA
>NW_025754827.1:0-8545 GCF_021184085.1 Oncorhynchus gorbuscha
ACAGCAGTTACCTCACAACCATAATGTAACAGTCTGTATAAAGACCACTCACTACCTCTACTACAGCAGTTACCTCACAACCATAATGTAACAGTCTACACAAAGACCTCTCACTACCTCTAAAACACCAGTTACCTCACAACCATAATGTAACAGTCTGTATAAAGACCTCTCACTACCTCTAAAACAGCAGTTACCTCACAACCATAATGTAACAGTCTGTATAAAGACCTCTCACTACCTCTACTACAGCAGTTACCTCACAACCATAATGTAACAGTCTGTATAAAGACCACTCACTACCTCTACTACAGCAGTTACCTCACAACCATAATGTAACAGTCTACACAAAGACCTCTCACTACCTCTAAAACAGCAGTTACCTCACAACCATAATGTAACAGTCTGTATAAAGACCTCTCACTACCTCTAAAACAGCAGTTACCTCACAACCATAATGTAACAGTCTGTATAAAGACCTCTCACTACCTCTACTACAGCAGTTACCTCACAACCATAATGTAACAGTCTGTATAAAGACCTCTCACTACAGCCTCTGTAGCTGCAGGAGGTGACGGTGGAACAGAGCAGTGTTAAAAACACCAACCACAATAAAGGCTTGCTGCCTGTCTTTGTGCACAGCTGAGCTTCCTTTCAACCGTCTTTTCAACCTCTCTTCAAACCATTTTTCAACATCTCGTCGGGGCAGTTTTTTATTTTTATTTCCTTTCAAACTCTCTCTTGATCCGATGAAAGAGAAAGAGAGAAGAGTAAATGAGGAACCTGTGGAGGGATGAATAGAGAGAGAGAGAGAGAGAGAGAGAGAGAGAGAGAGAGAGAGAGAGAGAGAGAGAGAGAGAGAGAGAGAGAGAGAGAGAGAGAGAGAGAGAGAGAGAGAGAGAAGGCGTGCGTAGGCCAAGAGCCGTGAGCAGTGCTTGGGGCGATTCTGCCGGGTTACGAAGGAGGGTTTTGAAGTGCGGATGGCCTTTTTCTCTGAAGGGTTTGCCCTTGTGTTGATGGTGCAGGCCATGCCAAGAGGAAAGAGAGGAAGATTGATGGATAGAATGGAGGGAAAGAGAGAGGTGGAGGTTAGAGAGCACGGAAGACCATCTCTCCACAATTTTGTTTGTTTGTACCATCATGCAATCAGCGTCACAAACTACAACATTACGCCTCCATTTACATTTGTTGTCAATCAAAATCCTAGCTTGGATTTCCTGTGTGTGAGTTCTGAGGACTTCGCGGTAGCATCAGCATGCTAGCAGCACGCATTATGTAATCTGCATGATGCAGATGGGAGCCCCATACACGTAAAGCTAACGCTAGGTAATGCTATTCATGGGATGACCCGGAGAACAGGGCTCTTTGGCAGGCTAACGTTAGCACACTGTTCTAGGCTATCAATAGCTAAAGCAACAAGGCTCATTGGCGGGCTAACGCTAGCGAGCGCTAGGCTATTCATAAGGAGCGCTAATGCCATCAACCCCTGCAGTGCTAAATTAGCTTAGCAGGTTATCTATACCCAGCACACTACTAACACTGAGGTTAGCGTCCTGGCATGATCCTTCCGGTAGCTAACTCTGGTGTGTGTGGTGTTGCAGTGTCCTACCACTGCAAATTAAACCCAACGCCATTTATGTAACGAGATAGGCCTACAGGGTTGGGGTTAATTCCATTGCATTCAGGAAGTAAACCGAAATTCTAATTCCAATTTTTCCTCTGCATTTTCAGTTTACTTACCAGTTTGACTGAATTGAACCCAACCTTGAGACCAAGTCCCCGTTACGAGGTCTATATTCCCTGTTTGCTATTTTGTCCTCAGGAGGCCCCAAAAAGACATTACAGTGCAGAATGCCTGTGTTTAGTCCCCACTCGGTATTTAAGCCCACAAAAAAACATTTACATACATTTACATTTAAGTCATTTAAGCCCACAAACGACTCATTCATTTTTTTGTCACCTATTAGGGCATAAAGCCCAGGTCTTTGACCCGACCTATAAACAACTTCCCAGCATGCTTTAGGGATTACCACCATTAACTCTTAAACCTAACTGGTAAATAACCACACTTTAGAGGTTTAGGAACATTTCACCCTTGGTGGACATTGTGTATGGACAGTGACAGAATTATAGGGACATACTTCTCTATCTCGTTCTCACTCTCTCTATTTCGCTCTGTTTGTCTCCCCTTTTCCCCTCCGCCTCTGTTGATCTCTGTTTCTACCTGTCAATCTCTCTCTCTACATCTCTATTTTCTCTCTCCCTCTCTTTCTCCTTCTGTCTCTCGTGCCCCTTCTTCCTCCTCTCTCTATCTCTCTGTCCCCCCATCTCTCTGGAGGAGGGGAGAGAAGAGGGAGAAGAGGGGAAGGAGAGAGAGATATTAACCTTAGTCACATTGACCTTGCGTGTGTAGAAATCAAGGCTGAGAAATGTTCTTTGAGAAGTCATCACATGGGTGCGGAGGTGTCTGTGGTTAGCTGCTGTGACTCACTATCAGAATAGGCCTACGCATTCAAACTCTATCCGGCCAAGTTCTGTGCGTGAAAGAACAGGAGGCCGTGACTATATAGACCTACAGTGATTGTGGTTAACTAGCCTACTCATGAAGAGGTTAACCTTCACTGAGACAGATAGACAGATAGGTCTGTGAACGGTGCCTGCCGTCTTCCCCCTCTCCCTCCCTCCCTCCAGTAAGGGAGGGTTATCTAGGGTCAGCTGCTGAGACTGCAGTAGAGTGCATGGTTGTCTTTATCAGTGAGAGGTGAAGTGGAGAGGGGCGGGGAGGGGGGAGTAGGGGCCTGTAGAACTACTGTCTGGAGGAGCTCCATTCACCTCACACGCTGTAGCCTGACAGGCATGTCTAGACTTGTCTAGGATACCCCTCCTTCTTTTCTTTCTCTCTGTGTGTGAGAGAGCATGTGTGTTCAGCCAGCTCAGCTTTACTGACGTGCTACAGCCATATTCCAGGTCAAATAGTGTGATAACCCAGAGGTCTCCAAACCTGTCTGTAATCTGCTGTTAGCGCTATACAAGCGGCACTCTCCTAGCCACGCCAGCCTCACCCTCATGTGGGTGCTAGCAAGCATGCTAAGTAGTGCTACGTATCAACAGCCATTGTCAGCCAATCCAGTAGAGGTTGGAAGCTGTGGTGAGCTTCGATTGGTCACTAACGTCACGCGACATCCCAGAGGATTTGAATAAGGTTCAGCTTTCCCAAACATAAGTCTGTTCGGCTCCCTGGCTTTCCTTTCGTTTGAAGTGAATGGCTTCCGATGTGTAACCTCAGAGTAAAGCCTGGGGCACCGCCGTGCGATGCAGCTCCCGAGTGTAACCTCAGAGTAAAGCCTGGGAAACCGCCGTTCGATGCCGCTCCCGAGTGTAACCTCAGAGTAAAGCCTGGGGCACCGCTCCCGTGTAAAGCCTGGGGCACCGCCGTGCGATGCCGCTCCCGAGTGTAACCTCAGAGTAAAGCCTGGGGCACCGCCGTGCGATGCCGCTCCCGAGTGTAACCTCAGAGTAAAGCCTGGGGCACCGCCGTGCGATGCCGCTCCCGAGTGTAACCTCAGAGTAAAGCCTGGGGCAATGCCTCCCAGTGTAACCTCAGAGTAAAGCCTGCCGCTCCCCGAGTGTAACCTCAGAGTAGCCTGGGCACCGTGCGATGCCGCTCCCGAGTGTAACCTCAGAGAAGCCTGGGGGAGTGTAACCTCAGAGTAAAGCCTGGGGCACCGCCGTGCGATGCCGCTCCAGAGTGTAACCTCAGAGTAAAGCCTGGGCACCGGGGCTCCGAGTGCAGTAAAGCCCGGGCACCGCCGCTCATGCCGCTCCCGAGTGTAACCTCAGAGTAAAGCCTGGGGCACCGCCGTGCGATGCCGCTCCAGAGTGTAACCTCAGAGTGCCTGGGCACCGCCGTGCGATGCCGCTCCAGAGTGTAACCTCAGAAGCCTGGGCACCGCCGTGCGATGCCGCTCCCGAGTGTAACCTCAGAGTAAAGCCTGGGGGGCAATGCCGAGGACACCCACACACACGCTAGAGATCAGAGATGAATCTGATCGTAGTCCATCTCTGTGTAGGCCTGCTGGGTGAGAGGAGATGGTCACACACTACGTGCTGCACTAGGATAACTGAGATAAAGACTGAATGTGGGCTGGCCTGCCCTCTGAATGGGGCTGTTTACTGTCAGAGACAGACAGATATTTATCATATATAGAGACGTGTGTTTTTGTACGTGTGTGTGCTCATGTGTATGTGTGTGTGTGTGTGTGTGTGTGTGTGTGTGTGTGTGTGTGTGTGTGTGTGTGTGTGTGTGTGTGTGTGTGTGTGTGTGTGTGTGTGTGTGTGTGTGTGTGTGTGTGTGTGTGTGTGTGCACACGTTTATTATTTAGGTGTTATAAGCAGTGCTGCCCTCCCATCCTGTCCCCACACAACCCAGAGGCATAACGTTCACGTTCTTCACATAGTTGAACACAGACAGACAGAGACATATACACACACACACACACACACACACACACACACACACACACACACACACACACACACACACACACACACACACACACACACACACACACACACACACACACACACACACACACACACACACACACACACACACACACACACACACACACACACACACACACAGAGGAGAGTCGTTTCTGAGTAGTTGCTGGTGTCTTTAGGTTGTAATCTAGCCTCCGGGCCGAGACACTTTGAATGTCCTAGTCTGAGCAGCCTAACGCCCTAGATTAGCTAAAATACCTCTTCACTACAGCCTAATGCTCTAAGTTAGCTAAAATACCTCTTCAATACAGCCTAATGCTCTAAGTTAGCTAAAATACCTCTTCAATACAGCCTAATGCTCTACGTTAGCTAAAATAACCCTTCACTACAGCCTAATGCTCTAGGTTAGCTAAAATACCTCTTCACTACAGCCTAATGCTCTAGGTTAGCTAAAATACCTCTTCACTGCAGCCTAATGCTCTAGGTTAGCTAAAATACCTCTTCACTGCAGCCTAATGCTCTAGGTTAGCTAAAATATCTCTTCACTGCAGCCTAATGCTCTAGGTTAGCTAAAATACCTCTTCACTGCAGCCTAATGCTCTAGGTTAGCTAAAATACCTCTTCACTACAGCCTAATGCTCTAGGTTAGCTAAAATACCTCTTCACTGCAGCCTAATGCTCTAGGTTAGCTAAAATAACCCTTCACTACAGCCTAATGCCCTAGGTTAGCTAAAATATCTCTTCACTGCAGCCTAATGCCCTAGGTTAGCTAAAATAACCCTTCACTGCAGCCTAATGCCCTAGGTTAGCTAAAATAACCCTTCACAGCAGCCTAATGCTCTAAGTTAGCTAAAATACCTCTTCACTGCAGCCTAATGCCCTAGGTTAGCTAAAATAACCCTTCACTACAGCCTAATGCCCTAGGTTAGCTAAAATAACCCTTCACTACAGCCTAATGCTCTAAGTTAGCTAAAATACCTCTTCACTGCAGCCTAATGCCCTAGGTTAGCTAAAATAACCTTCACTACAGCCTAATGCCCTAGGTTAGCTAAAATAACCCTTCACTACAGCCTAATGCCCTAGGTTAGCTAAAATAACCCTTCACAGCAGCCTAAAGGACAGGTTATTTTGTTACACCCTCAATGATCTCTCTGTACCTCTCTATTCAGCCATTACCTAGGTATACTGTCCTACCTTCCGTAATGTAGTCTAGCTAGCTATGATTATAATGAGTCAGAGAGGGAGAACTGCAGTGGGATGGGGTGCAGGAAATGCCATTACACCTCTCTGTGTCATTTGAGATTGTGCGTGTTGTGGTGTAATTCGGGCTCAGACAATTTCATTTACATTTTATTAGTCAGGTCATGTGGTCAGTCACGGAGGGGGGAAGTAAAACTGAGTAGGGTGCAGGAAACACCATTACACCTCTCTCTCTCTCTCTTTCTCTCTCTCTCTGTCTCTGTCTGTCGGTCTCTCTCTTTCTCTCTCTTTCTCTCTCTCTCTCTCTCTGTCTCTCTCTGTCTCTGTCTCTCTCTGTCTCTGTCTGTCTCTCTCTGTCTCTGTCTGTCTCTCTCTCTCTCTCTCTCTCTGTCTCTGTCTGTCTCTCTGTCTCTGTCTGTCTGTCTCTCTCTCAGTATCATCTGGACCTATGTGTTGTCTTGTTAGCTACTGTATCTGGCTCCTGAATCATTCAATATTATGTTTCAACCCCCCCCCCCCCTCTCTCTCTCTCCGTGTGTGTTCCTCTCTTCCAGGAGAGCCCACCTACGTCTGTGTTTGGAGAGGTTGAAGGCCCTCATCCCTCTGGGAAAAGACTGTAACCGCCACACTACCCTGGGGCTGCTCAACAAAGCCAAATCACATATTAAGGTAACTATACCGCACGGACACACACGTACTTATGACCTGTTCATGTCTAAAAAACACACATACACACTTATGACTTGTTCAATTGTAAACACACACACACTTGTGACCTGTTCAATTGTAAAACAAACACATACACACTTATGACCTGTTCAATTGTAAAACAAACACACACATACTTATGACCTGTTCAATTGTAAAACACATACATACTTATGACCTGTTCAATTGTAAAACAAACACACACATACTTATGACCTGTTCAATTGTAAAACAAACACACACATACTTATGACCTGTTCAATTGTAAAACAAACACACACATACTTATGACCTGTTCAATTGTAAAACAAACACATACATACTTATGACCTGTTCAATTGTAAAACAAACACACACATACTTATGACCTGTTCAATTGTAAAACAAACACACACATACTTATGACCTGTTCAATTGTAAAACAAACACACACATACTTATGACCTGTTCAATTGTAAAACAAACACACACATACTTATGACCTGTTCAATTGTAAAACAAACACATACACACTTGTGACCTGTTCAATTGTAAAACACGCACACACACACTTGTGACCTGTTCAAGTCTAAAACACACACACTTATGACTTGTCCAAGTCTAAAACACACACACTTATGACTTGTCCAAGTCTAAAACACACACACTTATGACTTGTCCAAGTCTAAAACACACACACTTATGACTTGTCCAAGTCTAAAACACACACACGTATGACTTGTCCAAGTCTAAAACACACACACTTATGACTTGTCCAAGTCTAAAACACACACACTTATGACTTGTCCAAGTCTAAAACACACACACGTATGACCTGTTGAAGTCTAAAACACACACACGTATGACTTGTCCAAGTCTAAAACACACACACTTATGACTTGTCCAAGTCTAAAACACACACACTTATGACTTGTCCAAGTCTAAAACACACACACGTATGACCTGTTGAAGTCTAAAACACACACACGTATGACCTGTTGAAGTCTAAAACACACACACTTATGACCTGTTGAAGTCTAAAACACACACACATGTGACCTGTCCAAGTCTAAAACACACACACTTGTGACCTGTTGAAGTCTAAAACACACACACTTATGACCTGTTGAAGTCTAAAACACACACACATGTGACCTGTCCAAGTCTAAAACACACACACTTGTGACCTGTTGAAGTCTAAAACACACACACTTGTGACCTGTTGAAGTCTAAAACACACACACGTATGACCTGTTGAAGTCTAAAACACACACACGTGTGACCTGTTGAAGTCTAAAACACACACACGTGTGACCTGTTGAAGTCTAAAACACACACACGTATGACCTGTTGAAGTCTAAAACACACACACGTATGACCTGTTGAAGTCTAAAACACACACACGTATGACCTGTTGAAGTCTAAAACACACACACGTATGACCTGTTGAAGTCTAAAACACACACACGTATGACCTGTTGAAGTCTAAAACACACACAAATGACCTGTTGAAGTCTAAAACACACACACGTATGACTTGTCCAAGTCTAAAACACACACGTATGACTTGTCCAAGTCTAAAACACACACACGTGTGACCTGTTCAAGTCTAAAACAGCTCTCCAAATGCTTTAAATATGTATGACAAATATTTGACATTTTCCATTGATTTATTTGAGTTATGAAGCTTTACTATTTAAACTCCAACAACATATTTGAGTAGTAACCAATGTTCCCTCTGAGCCGAGTTTCCCCATTATCGACGTTTCCCTTCACTGTGGGAATTGTGATCGTATCAGAGCAGTCATGCGTACGATACAGGCACATGTCACGATCGTCGAAATAACATTCGGACCAATGCGCAGCGTGATATGGGTTCCACATCTTTTTATTCGCGAAACGCACAAAACTATTTTTTTAAAGCAAACGGTGAAGCTATGAAGTGCTCACAGGCAACTACACATAAACAAGATCCCACAAAACACAGTGGGGAAATGGCTGCCTAAATATGATCCCCAATCAGAGACAATGATAAGCAGCTGCCTCTGATTGGGAACCATACCAGGCCAACATAGAAATAAAACAACCTAGATTACCCACCCTAGTCACACCCCGCCCTAACCAAAATAGAGAATAAAAAGTCTCTCTATGGTCA
>NW_025754828.1:0-8544 GCF_021184085.1 Oncorhynchus gorbuscha
CATTTACATTTACATTTAAGTCATTTAGCAGACGCTCTTATCCAGAGCGACTTACAAATTGGTGCATTCACCTTATGACATCCAGTGGAACAACCACTTTACAATAGTGCATCTAAATATTTTAAGGGGGAGGGGGTGAGAAGGATTACTTTATCCTATCCTAGGTATTCCTTAAAGAGGTGGGGTTTCAGGTGTCTCCGGAAGGTGGTGATTGACTCCGCCTGTCCTGGCGTCGTGAGGGAGTTTGTTCCACCATTGGGGAGCCAGAGCAGCGAACAGTTTTGACTGAGCTGAGCGGGAACTGTACTTCCTCAGTGGTAGGGAGGCGAGCAGGCCAGAGGTGGATGAACGCAGTGCCCTTATTTGGGTGTAGGGCCTAGATCAGAGCCTGGAGGTACTGAGGTGCCGTTCCCCTCACAGCTCCGTAGGCAAGCACCATGGTCTTGTAGCGGATGCGAGCTTCAACTGGAAGCCAGTGGAGAGAGCGGAGGAGCGGGTGACGTGAGAGAACTTGGGAAGGTTGAACACTAGACGGGCTGCAGCGTTCTGGATGAGTTGTAGGGGTTTAATGGCACAGGCAGGGAGCCCAGCCAACAGCGAGTTGCAGTAATCCAGACGGGAGATGACAAGTGCCTGGATTAGGACCTGCGCCGCTTCCTGTGTGAGGCAGGGTCGTACTCTGCGGATGTTGTAGAGCATGAACCTACAGGAACGGGCCACCGCCTTGATGTTAGTTGAGAACGACAGTTTGTTGTCCAGGATCACGCCAAGGTTCTTAGCGCTCTGGGAGGAGGACACAATGGAGTTGTCAACCGTGATGGCGAGATCATGGAACGGGCAGTCCTTCCCCGGGAGGAAGAGCAGCTCCGTCTTGCCGAAGTTCAGCTTGAGGTGGTGATCCGTCATCCACACTGATATGTCTGCCAGACATGCAGAGATGCGATTCGCCACCTGGTCATCAGAAGGGGGAAAGGAGAAGATTAATTGTGTGTCGTCTGCATAGCAATGATAGGAGAGACCATGTGAGGTTATGACAGAGCCAAGTGACTTGGTGTATAGCGAGAATAGGAGAGGGCCTAGAACAGAGCCCTGGGGGACACCAGTGGTGAGAGCGCGTGGTGAGGAGACAGATTCTCGCCACGCCACCTGGTAGGAGCGACCTGTCAGGTAGGACGCAATCCAAGCGTGGGCCGCGCCGGAGATGCCCAACTCGGAGAGGGTGGAGAGGAGGATCTGATGGTTCACAGTATCGAAGGCAGCCGATAGGTCTAGAAGGATGAGAGCAGAGGAGAGAGAGTTAGCTTTAGCGGTGCGGAGCGCTCCGTGATACAGAGAAGAGCAGTCTCAGTTGAATGACTAGTCTTGAAACCTGACTGATTTGGATCAAGAAGGTCATTCTGAGAGAGATAGCGGGAGAGCTGACCAAGGACGGCACGTTCAAGAGTTTTGGAGAGAAAAGAAAGAAGGGATACTGGTCTGTAGTTGTTGACATCGGAGGGATCGAGTGTAGGTTTTTTCAGAAGGGGTGCAACTCTCGCTCTCTTGAAGACGGAAGGGACGTAGCCAGCGGTCAGGGATAAGTTGATGAGCGAGGTGAGGTAAGGGAGAAGGTCTCCGGAAATGGTCTGGAGAAGAGAGGAGGGGATAGGGTCGAGCGGGCAGGTTGTTGGGCGGCCGGCCGTCACAAGACGCGAGATTTCATCTGGAGAGAGAGGGGAGAAAGAGGTCAGAGCACAGGGTAGGGCAGTGTGAGCAGAACCAGCGGTGTTGTTTGACTTAGCAAACGAGGATCGGATGTCGTCGATCTTCTTTTCAAAATGGTTGACGAAGTCATCTGCAGAGAGGGAGGAGGGGGGAGGGGGAGGAGGATTCAGGAGGGAGGAGAATGTGGCAAAGAGCTTCCTAGGGTTAGAGGCAGATGCTTGGAATTTAGAGTGGTAGAAAGTGGCTTTAGCAGCAGAGACAGAGGAGGAAAATGTAGAGAGGAGGGAGTGAAAGGATGCCAGGTCCGCAGGGAGGCGAGGTTTCCTCCATTTCCGCTCGGCCTTCCGGAGCCCTGTTCTGTGAGCTCGCATTGAGTCGTCAAGCCACGGAGCGGGAGGGGAGGACCGAGCCGGCCTGGAAGATAGGGGACATAGAGAGTCAAAGGATGCAGAAAGGGAGGAGAGGAGGGTTGAGGAGGCAGAATCAGGAGATAGGTTGGAGAAGGTTTGAGCAGAGGGAAGAGATGATAGGATGGAAGAGGAGAGAGTAGCGGGGGAGAGAGAGCGAAGGTTGGGACGGCGCGATACCATCCGAGTAGGGGCAGTGTGGGAAGTGTTGGATGAGAGCGAGAGGGAAAAGGATACAAGGTAGTGGTCGGAGACTTGGAGGGGAGTTGCAATGAGGTTAGTGGAAGAACAGCATCTAGTAAAGATGAGGTCGAGCGTATTGCCTGCCTTGTGAGTAGGGGGGAAGGTGAGAGGGTGAGGTCAAAGGGGAAGTGGAAAGAAGGAGGCCCAGAGAGGAATGAGTCAAAGGTGAAGAGTATAGAGGGAGGTTAAGGTGCGCCCAAGGAACGCTGTGGTGAGCCGTCCTCAAGGAGAAGAGGGCTTATCAAGGCATCAAGCTCATTGATAGAACTCTCAGGGGACCTGGAGCGATAAATGATAAAGGGACCAGGATTTAAATCTAACCTTAACCCCCTGTAACCTTATGCATAAGAAAAAAAAGCACATTTAGTTTTAATGGTGTTACGATTTAGTGTGTCAGACTTTGGTTGTGGTAATTAGTGGACACCCACAGGTGGTGTTCTGGAGTGCACTTTCGGTTATGGGGGGGAACGCTTCACAGTCACTTCAAAATAAAAGCTAATACGTTCAAAATAAAAGTTATGTAAATCATACAACCTGTCGATATAATAGAAAATAACATATGTAATGTCCTTCGAGAATAAAATGATTTTCCCGTGTGAGTTTTCACATAAATTATTATACTGAATATATGTAGATTTGTAGACCGAACAAATCTATTCAAATCTAAATATAGTCCAATTTAAAATCTAGTTACTGTATTGTGTAACTTTCAGTGTGTCGAGCAATTGCAATAATTAAAACTACACAATGACTGGGCCAGTGTACACTTCCACTTTAACATCGATCTAATTGCAATCTTGCGCACGAACGAGTTTCTCAATGTCAGATTGGAGTCAGGAGTGCAGGGAGAGAGGAAGAACGCAGCATAACATTCCCGCCCAGTCCAGCATGACTGATCTTAAACTTCCTTCTATCGGCGGTGCAGCAGCGACTTTGGTACAGGTCTTTGAGAGACAGATGTATTGCATTGCCCGATCCTACCCACTGTTTTCAGCGACAGACCGTAGGGTAGGCTAGACAAGCATGAATATAGAACGCACTGAGGAGCAAAGAGACGGCACGAGAGGACGGTAACGGTCGGATAGAAGAGTTGCTTTGAAGAGGGTGAGTGGAAGACTAATAGGACTGTTGATTAAATTGCATGCACTCTGATTGATGCTCTAGTATAACGTTTTTTGTGTGTGTGTTATTTTTTTATACGTGCATTTACGATTCATCCCCAAATATATGATCATATTTGCTGTAAACTTGTTAAATATTTAGAATAATAATAGTTAGAATAAACGATTACTTACCGTGTCAAAATGCGTAAACAAATCAAACAACTCAATATGCAAATATTTCGGCCAGATTACTCAAAATATCCCATCAGAGTAGTTGACTAGAATCCTTCTCTTTGTATTTTAAACAAAAGACGGCCAACTTTTCTCTACTATAAACTGCCTGTAGGTCGTGCGTGCAGAAGGGCCATAACTCAGCTGCCTATCTTTTTAATGGAATATGTATAATATATATATATATATATATGAATAACTTCAAACATGTTATTTTATCAAGCAGAATAGCTATCTGTTGTTTTTCTTATCTAACTGTAAGTTTTCATCAAATGTCAGACATTTCATCTTTTCTGTGTGTGAGCGTCGTGGTGTGTGTGTGTGTTTCAATGCCATTTTAAAATGGCTGAACTAGATGTGTAGTTGTTGTGGTTGGTTCCTTTTATGAGTGGCAGGAATAGAAACTGTAAACGAGGAGACCACTTTGAAAAAGATATTACAGTTGTAAATGAAAATGCATAATGACATTAACACATGCACTGACATAAAGGGACAAAAACACACTTCAAATGCATTTTCCAGAAGCACACAAACCATTTCAGAAGCACACAAACCATTATCAGACACTCACAAACCATTTTCAGACACTCACAAACCATTTTCAAGGCACTACAAAACCATTATCAGACACTCACAAACCATTATCAGACACTCACAAACCATTATCAGACACTCTGACCATTCCAGAAGCACACAAACCATTATCAGACACTCACAAGGCTTATCAGACACTCACAAACCATTATCAGACACTCACAAACCATTATCAGACACTCACAAACCATTTCAGACACTCACAAACCATTATCAGACACTCACAAACCATTATCAGACCTCACAAACCATTATCAGACACTCACAAACCATTATCAGACACTCACAAACCATTATCAGACACTCTGAAACCATTATCAGACACTCACAAACCATTATCAGACACACACAAACCATTATCAGACACTCACAAACCTCTAAACCTTATCAGACACTCACAAACCATTATCAGACACTCTAAACCATTATCAGACACTCACAAACTATCAGAAGCACAAACCATTATCAGACACTCACAAACCATTATCAGACACTCACAAACACATTATCAGAAGCACTCACAAACCACATTTTCAGAAGCACACAAACCATTATCAGACACTCACAAACCATTATCAGACACTCACAAACCATTATCAGACACTCTGAAACCATTATCAGACACTCACAAACCATTATCAGACACTCACAAACCATTATCAGACACTCACAAACCATTATCAGACACTCACAAACCATTATCAGACACTCACAAACCATTATCAGACACTCACAAACCATTATCAGACACTCACAAACCATTATCAGACACTCACAAACCATTATCAGACACTCACCAAACCATTATCAGACACTCACAAACCATTATCAGACACTCACAAACCATTATCAGACACTCACAAACCATTATCAGACACTCACAAACCATTATCAAGACACTCACAAACCATTATCAGACACTCACAAACCATTATCAGACACTCACAAACCATTATCAGACACTCACAAACCATTATCAGACACTCACAAACCATTATCAGACACTCACAAACCATTATCAGACGCTCACAAACCATTATCAGACGCTCACAAACCATTATCAGACGCTCACAAACCATTATCAGACGCTCACAAACCATTATCAGACACTCACAAACCATTATCAGACACTCACAAACCATTATCAGACACTCACAAACCATTATCAGACACTCACAAACCATTATCAGACACTCACAAACCATTATCAGACACTCACAAACCATTATCAGACACTCACAAACCATTATCAGACACTCACAAACCATTATCAGACACTCACAAACCATTTCCAGAAGCACACAAACCATTATCAGACACTCACAAACCATTATCAGACACTCACAAACCATTTTCGGACGATCCTTTTTGCTAGCGTGAACTAAGTTGGCAGACTTCAATAATAAAGGCACTGTGTTAAAAGAAGCTAAACCTGCTTGAGCTTGTCATGTCTGTATTTATATATGCCTAAAATAGGTATTCCTTTTATCGATTGAAAACATAACCAAATGTTTTGTCATGGTTTATAAAATTATAATTTTAAAGGAATAATATCATAGTTTATTCAGTCATTTAGACTGTGTGTTATATAGACTGAATGAATATACTGGTATTACACATAGACTGAATGAATATGCTGGTATTGCCATAGACTGAATGAATATACTGGTATTACACATAGACTGAATGAATATACTGGTATTACCCATAGACTGAATGAATATACTGGGTATTACACATAGACTGAAATGAATATACTGGTATTACTGAATGAATATACATAGACTGAATGAATATACTGAATGTATTACACATAGACTGAATGAATATACTGGTATTACACATAGACTGAATGAATATACTGGTATTACACATAGACTGAATGAATATACTGGTATTACACATAGACTGAATGAATATACTGGTATTACCCATAGACTGAATGAATATACTGGTATTACACATAGACTGAATGAATATACTGGTATTACCCATAGACTGAATGAATATACTGGTATTACCCATAGACTGAATGAATATACTGAGTAATACCCATAGACTGAATAGATATACTGGTATTACACATAGACTGAATGAATATACTGGTATTACCCATAGACTGAATGAATATGCTGGTGGTATTACACATAGACTGAATGAATATACTGGTATTACACATAGACTGAATAAAGATATACTGGTATTACACATAGACTGAATGAATATACTGGTATTACACATAGACTGAATGAATATACTGGTATTACACATAGACTGAATGAATATACTGGTATTACACATAGACTGAATGAATATACTGGTATTACACATAGACTGAATGAATATACTGGTATTACACATAGACTGAATGAATATACTGGTATTACCCATAGACTGAATGAATATACTGGTATTACCCATAGACTGAATGAATATACTGGTATTACCCAAGGCCTCAGCCACCTACACTGGTACCCTGATGTCCATTAAAACTCGTCTGGGTCCAGCCCAGGACAGGAACACCCAGAACTCTTAGAAACAGTATTATTTTATTTTACCTTTATTTAACTAGGCAAGTCAGTTAAAGAACAAATTCTTATTTTCAATGACGGCCTAGGAACAGTGGGTTAACTGCCTGTTCAGGGGCAGAACGACAACTTTGTACCTTGTCAGCTTGGAGATTTGAACTTGCAACCTTCCGGTTACTAGTCCAACGCTCTAACCACTAGGCGACCCTGCCGCCTCTACACTCTAACCACTAGGCGACCCTGCCGCCTCTACACTCTAACCACTAGGCGACCCTGCCGCCTCTACACTCTAACCACTAGGCTACCCTGCCGCCTCTACACTCTAACCACTAGGCTACCCTGCCGCCTCTACACTCTAACCACTAGGCGACCCTGCCGCCTCTACACTCTAACCACTAGGCGACCCTGCCGCCCCATTTGGTTTCCCAATAATCCTATATGATCACACTACTGGATCAGCACTGCTGTATTAGAGATGCCTAACTTGTGCCATGATGCAATTTCTACGGCTAGCGCCGTATGCAACTTCTCGGCAGAGGACTGTATACATTTCATTCACACACACACACTCAATGGTATCATGAAGTGAACAACATTCTTGGAATGTGCAGAAACATATTTCACTGTTTTCATGTTTATGAATGTTCTATACAGGCAATGTCAGAACACTGTACAGTACTACATTCAGTTATAACATTAATAATAATGAAATCCAGTAGGGTGTGAGTCAGTGTTTGTCTAGAGCAGAATACCCAGCCTGGTCTCATAGACTAGACGTAACATAGTAAACGTAAATCAGAGGACACTCCAATTAGTATGATATGTTACATTTGGTATTGTTACATAAAACAGAAGGTAGAGAGAGAGATTACAGACAGCGATTAGAGTGATTGGAGAGAGAGAGAGAGATTAGAGAAAAAGGGCTGAGGTTAGAGAGAGAGAGAGATTTGAGATTGGATAAAGAGGTTAGAGAGATTGGAGATATTGGATAAAGAGGTTGGGGAGATTGGATGGAGAGGTTAGAGAGAATAGAAATTGAGAGGTTAGAGAGAATAGAAATTGAGAGGTTAGAGAGATTTGGAGAGAGGGGTTAGAGAGAGAGAGAGAAAGGGCTGAGAGATTTGAGTTTGGATAGAGAGGTTAGATAGCTTGGACAGATTGGATAGAGGTTAGAGAGATTGGATAGAGGTTAGAGAGATTGGATAGAGAGGTTAGAGAGACAGAGATTAGAGAGAGGATAGAGGATAAAGTGAGCTGTTAGAGAGACATTACAGAGAGTTGAGAGAGAGAGAGAGAGAGAGAGAGAGAGAGAGAGAGAGAGGCTAGAGAGACAGAGAGGCTAGAGAGACAGAGAGAGGCAAGAGAGACAGAGAGAGGCAAGAGAGAGACAAGAGAGACAGAGAGAGACAGAGAGAGACAGAGAGAGGCAAGAGAGAGACAGAGAGAGGCAGAGAGAGACAGAGAGAGGCAGAGAGACAGAGAGAGGCAGAGAGGCGAGAGAGACAGAGAGAGGCAGAGAGAGACAGAGAGAGGCAAGAGAGGCAGAGAGAGAGCAGAGAGAGACAAGAGAGACAGAGAGAGGCAGAGAGAGGCAGAGAGAGACAGAGAGAGGCAGAGAGAGACAGAGAGAGACAGAGAGACAGAGAGAGCAGAGAGAGACAGAGAGGGGCAGAGAGAGACAGAGAGGCTGAGAGAGACAGAGAGAGGCAAGAGAGACAGAGAGGGAGAGACAGA
>NW_025754829.1:0-8543 GCF_021184085.1 Oncorhynchus gorbuscha
CAGAGTTTATTAATGTTCAAAACGGAATAACCGAAATCCTCTAGATTGTAGAGGGAAAACAACTGGAGAAGCGGCCACAGACTGCAGGTCGCCGGGTAGGCGCAGGCCGTAGTCGACTGAGACACCTGCTCACACGCAGCGTCTGATGAAGGCACAAAACACGACAGGACAGGGTGATACACAATCACGGCAAAAACACGACAGGACAGGGCGAAACGCAATCACAGCATGGTGAATACAATACAAGGAACCGACGGCACAGGAACGGATCACAAAGGAATAAATAGGGAGTCTAATCAGGGGGAAAGGATCGGGAACAGGTGTGGGAAGACTAAATGATGATTAGGGGAATAGGAACAGCTGGGAGCAGGAACGGAACGATAGAGAGAAGAGAGAGCGAGAGAGTGAGAGAGGGAGGGGAGAGAGAGGGATAGGAGGGAAAGAACCAAATAAGACCAGCAGAGGGAAACGAATAGCATGGGGAGCACAGGGACAAGACATGATAATAAATGACAAACATGACAGTACCCCCCCACTCACCGAGCGCCTCCTGGCGCTCTCGAGGAGGAACACTGGCAGCAACGGAGGAAATCATAGATCAAACGGTCCAGCACGTCCCGAGAAAGAACCCAACTCCTCTCCTCAGGACCGTAACGAAAAACGATAAAAAGGGAAACTAGGTACTACTCTAAAAAAAAATGAGAACTAGGGACAGACTGAGACACAGCAAGGGCAGGGACAAGAACAGGAGAGATGCGATGGCAGGGAACAGACTGAGACCCAGCAAGACCAGGAGCAGAAGCAGAAAAAAAATTACCAGACTTCTTCTGCGCGCAGTCTGAACACGCAGCCACGAAACGGCGCGTGTCACGCTCCTGAGTCGGCCACCAAAAGCGCTGGCGAATAGACGCAAGAGTGCCTCGAACACCGGGATGACCAGCCAACCTGGCAGAGTGAGCCCACTGAAGAACAGCCAGACGAGTGGAAACAGGAACGAAAAGGAGGTTACTAGGACAAGCGCGCGGCGACGCAGTGTGCGTGAGTGCTTGCTTAACCTGTCTTTCAATTCCCCAGACTGTCAACCCGACAACACGCCCATAAGGAAGAATCCCCTCGAGATCAGTAGAAGCCACAGAAGAACTAAACAGACGGGATAAGGCATCAGGCTTGGTGTTCTTGCTACCCGGACGGTAAGAAATCACAAACTCGAAACGAGCGAAAAACAACGCCCAACGAGCTTGACGGGCATTAAGTCGTTTGGCAGAACGGATGTACTCAAGGTTCTTATGGTCTGTCCAAACGACAAAAGGAACGGTCGCCCCCTCCACCACTGTCGCCATTCGCCTAGGGCTAAGCGGATGGCGAGCAGTTCACGGTTACCCACATCATAGTTGCGCTCAGATGGCGACAGGCGATGAGAAAAATAAGCGCAAGGATGAACCTTATCGTCAGACTGGAAGCGCTGGGATAGAATGGCTCCCACGCCTACCTCTGAAGCGTCAACCTCGACAATAAATTGTCTAGTGACGTCAGGAGTAACGAGGATAGGAGCGGACGTAAAACGTTCTTTTAGAAGATCAAAAGCTCCCTGGGCGGAACCGGACCACTTAAAACACGTCTTGACAGAAGTAAGAGCTGTGAGAGGGGCAGCAACTTGACCGAAATTACGAATGAAACGCCGATAGAAATTAGCGAAACCTAAAAAGCGCTGCAACTCGACACGTGACCTTGGAACGGGCCAATCACTGACAGCTTGGACCTTAGCGGAATCCATCTGAATGCCTTCAGCGGAAATAACGGAACCGAGAAAAGTAACGGAGGAGACATGAAAAGAGCACTTCTCAGCCTTTACGTAGAGACAATTCTCTAAAAGGCGCTGTAGAACACGTCGAACGTGCTGAACATGAATCTCGAGTGACGGAGAAAAAATCAGGATATCGTCAAGATAGACAAAAACAAAAATGTTCAGCATGTCTCTCAGAACATCATTAACTAATGCCTGAAAAACAGCTGGCGCATTGGCGAGACCGAACGGCAGAACCCGGTACTCAAAATGCCCTAACGGAGTGTTAAACGCCGTTTTCCACTCGTCCCCCTCTCTGATGCGCACGAGATGGTAAGCGTTACGAAGGTCCAACTTAGTAAAGCACCTGGCTCCCTGCAGAATCTCGAAGGCTGATGACATAAGGGAAGCGGATAACGATTCTTAACCGTTATGTCATTCAGCCCTCGATAATCCACGCAGGGCGCAGAGTACCGTCCTTCTTCTTAACAAAAAGAACCCCGCCCGGCCGGAGAAGAAGAAGGCACTATGGTACCGGCGTCAAGAGACACAGACAAATAATCCTCGAGAGCCTTACGTTCGGGAGCCGACAGAGAGTATAGTCTACCTCGAGGAGGCGTGGTCCCTGGAAGGAGATCAATACTACAATCATACGACCGGTGAGGAGGAAGGGAGTTGGCTCGGGACCGACTGAAGACCGTGCGCAGATCATGATATTCCTCCGGCACTCCTGTCAAATCGCCAGGTTCCTCCTGAGAAGTAGGGAGAGAAGAAACGGGAGGGATGGCAGACATTAAACACTTCACATGACAAGAAACGTTCCAGGATAGGATAGAATTACTAGACCAATTAATAGAAGGATTATGACATACTAGCCAGGGATGACCCAAAACAACAGGTGTAAACGGTGAACGGAAAATCAAAAAGAAATAGTCTCACTGTGGTTACCAGATACTGTGAGAGTTAAAGGTAGTGTCTCAAATTTGATACTGGGAAGATGACTACCATCTAAGGCAAACATGGGCGTAGGCTTGTCTAACGGTCTGAAAGGAATGTTATGTTTCCGAACCCATGCTTCGTCCATGAAACAACCCTCAGCCCCAGAGTCAATCAAGGCACTGCATGTAGCACCCGAACCGGTCCAGCGTAGATGGACCGACATAGTAGTACAAGATCTAGATGAAGAGGACTGAGTAGTAGCGCTCACCAGTAGCCCTCCGCTTACTGATGGGCTCTGGCCTCTTACTGGACATGAATTAACAAAATGTCCAGCAACTCCGCAATAGAGGCACAGGCGGTTGGTGATCCTCCGTTCCCTCTCCTTATTCGAGATGCGAATCCCTCCCAGCTGCATGGGCTCAGTCTCAAAGCCAGAGGAGGGAGATGGTTGCGATGCGGAGCAGGGAAACACCGTTGATGCGAGCTCTCTTCCACGAGCCCGGTGACGAAGATCTACCCGTCGTTCTATGCGGATGGCGAGAGCAATCAAAGAGTCCACATCTGAAGGAACCTCCCGGGAGAGAATCTCATCCTTAACCACTGCGTGGAGTCCCTCCAGAAAACGAGCGAGCAGCGCCGGCTCGTTCCACTCACTAGAGGCAGCAGAGTGCGAAACTCAATGGAATAATCCGTTATGGACCGTTCACCTTGGCATAAGGAAGCCAGGGCCCTAGAAGCCTCCCCACCAAAAACTGAACGGTCAAAAACCCGAATCATCTCCTCTTTAAAGTTCTGGAATTTGATAGAGCAATCAGCCCTTGCCTCCCAGATAGCTGTGCCCCATTCTCGAGCCCGGCCAGTAAGGAGTGAAATGACGTAAGCAACCCGAGCTCTCTCTCTAGAGTATGTGTTGGGTTGGAGAGAGAACACAATCTCACACTGCGTGAGAAAGGAGCGGCACTCAGTGGGCTGCCCGGAGTAGCAAGGTGGGTTATTAACCCTGGGTTCTGGAGGCTCGGCAGGCCAGGGAGTAACAGGTGGCACGAGACGTAGACTCTGGAACTGTCCAGAGAGGTCGGAAACCTGAGCGGCCAGGTTCTCCACGGCATGGCGAGCAGCAGACAATTCCTGCTCGTGTCTGCCGAGCATGGCTCCTTGGATCTCGACGGCAGTGTAACGAGCGTCTGAAGTCGCTGGGTCCATTCCGTGGTCGGTTCCTTCTGTCATGCAGGTGAAAGAGGACCCAAACGCGACTTAACAGAAACAGAGTTTATTAATGTTCAAAACGGAATAACCGAAATCCTCTAGATTGTAGAGGGGAAAACAACTGGAGAAGCGGCCACAGACTGCAGGTCGCCGGGTAGGCGCAGGCCGTAGTCGACTGAGACACCTGCTCACACGCAGCGTCTGATGAAGGCACAAAACACGACAGGACAGGGTGATACACAATCACGGCAAAAACACGACAGGACAGGGCGAAACGCAATCACAGCATGGTGAATACAATACAAGGAACCGACGGCACAGGAACGGATCACAAAGGAATAAATAGGGAGTCTAATCAGGGGAAAGGATCGGGAACAGGTGTGGGAAGACTAAATGATGATTAGGGGAATAGGAACAGCTGGGAGCAGGAACGGAACGATAGAGAGAAGAGAGAGCGAGAGAGTGAGAGAGGGAGGGGGAGAGAGAGGGATAGGAGGGAAAGAACCAAATAAGACCAGCAGAGGGAAACGAATAGCATGGGGAGCACAGGGACAAGACATGATAATAAATGACAAACATGACAATTTCTGTCAAGCCGCCTACTATACAGTTTGACACGTGTTAGATACATCCAACATGTGCACCACACCCAACGCACTGCAACTGTCTCTGCAACACACTGCAACTGTCTCTGCAACGCACTGCAACTGTCTCTGCAACGCACTGCAACTGTCTCTGCAACGCAATGCTGCAAGGCAAACGCAGCGTTTCATTGGGAAGTCGTGTAATTCTGGTGTACCAAAATGCAATGACACTGTCGGTGTGTTCGAAGCATTACTCAGAACCTTCTTGAACAGACTTTGAGGTAGGTTTGCTCCCATTTGGTGGGTGTAGCAAGGTGTGGCTTGAAGCATTGAGCGACGTATTTAAAGGGCAGTGGCCATGCTGACAGCTTCCCCAACCCCTCTCCGTTTTCACCAATTCCATTCAAGGTAAAAACGTACTGAACACAGGACTGATATTCTGTGCAAGACTACAAAAGTAAGTAAATAGCTGCATTAGACTGAAAGCTAGGCTATAAGGTAATGCTCATTCAAAATATTTGCTCTACTTCCCTCAATCCCGTTTCAAAAGTCTCCCCTCCCACCTGTTTTACATTACTTGAGACCAGCCAGAAATATTTGATTGGCCACATATTCCCACATTTTCACAACCGACACACATTTTATCAAAAGAGTAGGTGCGCTTTAATTAGCTCATTCAGGGTAGCGGGAAAAGGGATGTAGTGCTGCCGGAGCACACCAGAGCATCCCTTCCTCCAGAGCATCCCTTCCTCCAGAGCATCCCTTCCACCAGAGCATCCCTTCCACCAGAGCATCCCTTCCTCCAGAGCATCCCTTCCACCAGAGCATCCCTTCCACCAGAGCATCCCTTCCACCAGAGCATCCCTTCCACCAGAGCATCCCTTCCTCCAGAGCATCCCTTCCTCCAGAGCATCCCTTCACCACTTTCCACAATGGTGCTAATTTTGTATTTATATTTGTATTTATTATGGATCCCCGTTAGTTGCTGCACAAAGCAGAAGTTACTCTTACTGAGGTCCAGTTAAATTAAGGCAGTGATACAGTTTTAAAAACATTACAATACATTTCACAACAGATTTCACATCACATTAAGTGTGTGCCCTCAGGGTACTACTCTACTACTACCTTTTGTTATTTAACTAGGCAATTCAGTTAAGAACAAATTCGTATTTACAACACCGGCCAAACCCGGATGACGCTGGGCCAATTGTGCGCCGCCCTATGGGACTCCCAATCACGGCCGGTTGTGATACAGCCTGGATACATACATTATCTACAACACAAAATCAAAACAAATCAAATTTTATTTTTCACATCCCCATGGTTAGCAGATGGTAGTGCGAATGTAGCGAAATGTTTGTGCTTCTAGTTCAGACAATGCAGTAATAACCAACAAGTAATCTAGCTAACAATTCCAAAACTACTACCTTATAGACACAAGTGTAAGGGGATAAAGAATATGTACATAATGATATATGAATGAGTGATGGTACAGAGAAGGCATAGGTAAGATACAGTAGATGGTATTGAGTGCAGTATATACATATGAGATGAGTATGTAAACAAAGTGGCATAGTTAAAGTGGCTAGTGATACATGTATTACATAAGGATGCAGTAGATGATATGGAGTACATTATATACGTATACATATGAGATGAATAATGTAGTGTATGTAAACATTATATTAGGTAGCATTGTTTAAAGTGGCTAGTGATATATTTTACATAATTTCCCATCAATTCCCATTATTAAAGTGGCTGGAGTTAAGTCAGTGTGTTGGCAGCAGCCACTCAATGTTAGTGGTGGCTGTTTAACAGTCTGATGGCCTTGAGATAGAAGCTGTTTTTCAGTCTCTCGGTCCCAGCTTTGATGCACCTGTACTGACCTTGCCTTCTGGATGATAGCGGGGTGAACAGGCAGTGGCTCGGGTGGTTGTTGTGCTTGATGATCTTTCTGGCCTTCCTGTGACATCGGGTGGTGTAGGTGTCCTGGAGGGCAGGTAGTTTGCCCCCGGTGACCTCACTACCCTCTGGAGAGCCTTACGGTTGTGGGCGGAGCAGTTGCCGTACCAGGCGGTGATACAGCCCGACAGGATGCTCTCAATTGTGCATCTGTAGAAGTTTGTGAGTGCTTTTGGTGACAAGCCAAATTTCTTCAGCCTCCTGAGGTTGAAGAGGCGCTGCTGCGCCTTCTTCACGATGCTGTCTGTGTGGGTGGACCAATTCTGCACACTTGTGTAAATATGGATCCAGATTGTCAGCGCCTAACAATTTCTTAGAATCTATAGCAGATAGTACAGATAAGACCTCATCTTCTGTGAAATTTTGGAAATTAAAAACCATGTTGGCCATTTTTTCTTTCAAAAGAAAACCAGCAGAAATAAAGTGCTTATTAAAAACAGCAGAAATTTCAATTCGGTCACTGATGATCCCAGATTCCGATGTAGGTAACAGTTTTCCAGAATTTAGAGGGATCACCAACATACTCTGTCATAGCACTAAGACAATACCAAGATTTTGACTTTTTATTCATTCGGTCCATTTATTTCTCAATTGCCTAAAAAAGCAGCCAATCAGCTGTTTCACCAGTTTTCTCGCCAAGACCCATGCTTGATTCTATTGCAGGTAAATGATTTTCAAATTAGAGGAGAACCAAGGATTAGTTGTATTTTATTTAATATTTTTACCTTAAACACGCCCCGTTAAGCGACTTATCAGCCATGGAGGTAAAAATTGATGAAAAAGAGAATGCTAAAACTGGGTCCATTATGCGGTTTATGGATAAAAGCTCTTATTAATAAAGGTCATGGATAAAGGCTTGCTCTGAGAAGTGTTTATAGTTTCTCTTTAGAATTATACGGGGTCAGGGTTTTTAGCTTAGTGTCTCTGATACATGCAATAAGGCAGTGGTGTCACATCTGCTCCTGCCACACCTCCAGTACACTCTATCTCCCATTCCCTTTCTGTTTGTTTGTGTGTGGTTGGAGACAGGTGTGCTGGAGGCAGAGCGGATCATCACCAGCTGCAACCCGATCCATAATCAAGACCTCTACAACTACTCAGTCCTGCCACTTCCACTCTGACAGATCATAATCTCTGCTCAGTCAGTTTATGATCCTAGCTTTTTATGATTATTCAAGATCCATTACGCTGCTATATCTGTTTCCCTGCCCTGCATGATGCTGTTTATCCTCTCACTGCAGTTTTGCTGCTCTGACTCTGCTCCTGTCTCCTGTTCCACATCTCACCACCCTGCTAACCTGTTCTGGATTCCACCACCACCACTCCATTGGATTCACCCCGGACCTGTTTACCCTGTACCAACCCAGCTCACTCCAACCTCAACCTCCATCTAGTTTCTCCACTCATCTGACTTTCCCTGGATCTGCACTCCATATCTCCCTGTGATGGTAGTGGTATAGGACTTCCGACTTCCGGCGGACTTCCGGCGCCGACTGAGATGGCCGCCTCGCCGCGTTCTAGGAAACCATGCAGTTTTTTTTTTTTTACGTGTTATTTCTTACATTAGTACCCCAGGTCATCTTAGGTTTCATTACATACAGTCGAGAAGAACTACTGAATATAAGATCAGCGTCAACTCACCATCAGTGCGACCAAGAATATGTTTTCCGCGACGCGAGAATCTGTGTTCTGCCTTACAAACAGGACAACGGAATGGATCGCATGCAGCGACCCAGGAAAGCGACTCGAAAAAGAACGCGGTGTTCTGGTCAGACTCGGAAAAGGGCACATCGCGCCTGCTTCCCAGTATTCTTCTTGCCAATGTCCAGTCTCTCGACAACAAGGTTGATGAAATCCGAGCAAGGGTGGCATTCAGAGGACATCAGAGACTGCAGCGTTCTCTGCTTTACGGAGACATGGCTTACTGGACGCTATCCAGGGCGGTGCAGCCAGCGAGGTTTCTCCACGCATCGCGCCGACAGAAACAAACATCTCTCTGGTAAGAAGAGTGGAGGGCGTATGCCTCATGACTAACGGGACATGGTGTGATGAAGAAAACATACAGGAAC
>NW_025754830.1:0-8541 GCF_021184085.1 Oncorhynchus gorbuscha
TACAGTGCCTTGCGAAAGTATTCGGCCCCCTTGAACTTTGCGACCTTTTGCCACATTTCAGGCTTCAAACATAAAGATATAAAACTGTATTTTTTTGAAGAATCAACAACAAGTGGGACACAATCATGAAGTGGAACGACATTTATTGGATATTTCAAACTTTTAACAAATCAAAAACTGAAAAATTGGGCGTGCAAATTATTCAGCCCCCTTAAGTTAATACTTTGTAGCGCCACCTTTGCTGCGACTACAGCTGTAAGTAACGCTTGGGGTATGTCTCTATCAGTTTTGCACATCGAGAGACTGAAATTTTTTTCCCATTCCTCCTTGCAAAACAGCTCGAGCTCAGTGAGGTTGGATGGAGAGCATTTGTGAACAGCAGTTTTCAGTTCTTTCCACAGATTCTCGATTGGATTCAGGTCTGGACTTTGACTTGGCCATTCTAACACCTGGATATGTTTATTTTTGAACCATTCCATTGTAGATTTTGCTTTATGTTTTGGATCATTGTCTTGTTGGAAGACAAATCTCCGTCCCAGTCTCAGGTCTTTTGCAGACTCCATCAGGTTTTCTTCCAGAATGGTCCTGTATTTGGCTCCATCCATCTTCCCATCTAATTTTAACCATCTTCCCTGTCCTGCTGAAGAAAAGCAGGCCCAAACCATGATGCTGCCACCACCATGTTTGACAGTGGGGATGGTGTGTTCAGGTGTTAGCTTTTACATCAAACATAACGTTTTTGCAGCGTTGCCAAAGAGTTTCAAGTTTGGTTTCATCTGGACCAGAGCACCTTCTTCCACATGTTTGAGGTAGTGTCTCCTACAGGTGGCTTGTGGCAAACTTCAAACGACACTTTTGCATGGATATCTTTAACTGCCAAATGGCTTTCTTCTTGCCACTCTTCCATAAAGGCCAGATTTGTGCAATATACGACTGATTGTTGTCCTATGGACAGAGTCTCCAACCTCAGCTGTGGATCTCTGCAGTTCATCCAGAGTGATCATGGGCCTCTTGGCTGCATCTTCGATCAGTCTTCCTTGTACGAGCTGAAAGTTTAGAGGGACGGCCAGGTCTTGGTAGATTTGCAGTGGTCTGATACTCCTTCCATTTCAATATTATCGCTTGCACAGTGCTTCTTGGGATGTTTAAAGCTTGGGAAAATTTTTGTATCCAAATCCGGCTTTAAACCACAAACAGTATCTCGGACCTGCCTGGTGTGTTCCTTGTTCTTCATGATGCTCTCTGCGCTTTTAACGGACCTCTGAGACTATCACAGTGCAGGTGCATTTATACGGAGACTTGATTACACACAGGTGGATTGTATTTATCATCATTAGCTTTCATTAGGTCAACATTGGATCATTCAGAGATCCTCACTGAACTTCTGGAGAGAGTTTGCTGCACTGAAAGTAAAGGGGCTGAATAATTTTGCACGCCCAATTTTTTCAGTTTTTGATTTGTTAAAAGTTTGAAATATCCAATAAATGTCGTTCCACTTCATGATTGTGTTCCACTTGCTGTTGATTCTTCACAAAAAATACAGGTTTATATCTTTATGTTTGAAACCTGGAAATGTGGCAAAAGGTCGCAAAGTTCAAGGGGGCCGAATACTTTCGCAAGGCACTGTATGTATACACTACCTAGTATACATGACCTAGTATACATGACCTAGTATACACTACCTAGTATACACTACCTACCACATAGAGGCAGCCTGAAGGCCTCATACTCCCAGCTACCAGAACAGGAGATGTATGTATACACTACCTAGTATACATGACCTAGTATACATTACCTAGTATACACTACCAAGTATACATGACCTAGTATACACTACCTACCACATAGAGGCAGCCTGAAGGCCTCATAGTCCCAGCTACCAGAACAGGAGATGTATGTATACACTACCTAGTATACATGACCTAGTATACATTACCTAGTATACACTACCAAGTATACATGACCTAGTATACACTACCTACCACATAGAGGCAGCCTGAAGGCCTCATAGTCCCAGCTACCAGAACAGGAGATGTATGTATACACGACCTAGTATACATTACCTAGTATACACTACCAAGTATACATGACCTAGTATACACTACCTAGTATACACTACCTACCACATAGAGGCAGCCTGAAGGCCTCATAGTCCCAGCTACCAGAACAGGACATGTACATATACACTACCTAGTATACACTACCTACCACATAGAGGCAGCCTGAAGGCCTCATAGTCCCAGCTACCAGAACAGGACATGTACATATACACTACCTAGTATACACTACCTACCACATAGAGGCAGCCTGAAGTATGTATGTGTGTGTGTGTGTGTGTGTGTGTGTGTGTGTGTGTGTGTGTGTGTGTGTGTGTGTGTGTGTGTGTGTGTGTGTGTGTGTGTGTGTGTGTGTGTGTGTGTGTGTGTGTGTGTGTGTGTGTGTGTGTGTGTGTGTGAAAATCTTCTCTTTTTTACAATATGTGCCATGTAAAAAAGTTCCTTGCTCAGGACATGATGTTCTGAAAGAGCTGCAAAATCTGGACCCCTACAAATCAGCCGGGCTAGACAATCTGGACCCTTTCTTTCTAAAATTATCTGCCGAAATTGTTGCCACCCCTATTACTAGCTTTGTTCAACCTCTCTTTCGTGTCGTCTGAGATTGCCAAAGATTGAAAAGCAGCTGCGGTCATCCCCCTCTTCAAAGGGGGGACACTCTTGGACCCAAACTGCTACAGCAGACCTATATCTATCCTACCCTGCCTTTCTAAGGTCTTCGAAAACCAAGTCAACAAACAGATTACCCACCATTTAGAATCCCACCGCTCCTTCGCCGCTATGCAATCTGGTTTCCGAGCTGGTCATGGGTGCACCTCGGCCATGCTCAAGGTCCTAAACAATATCTTAACCGCCAGACAGTACTGTGCAGCCGTATTCATCGACCTGGCCAAGGCTTTCGACACTGTCAATAACCATATCCTCATCGGCAGACTCGACAGCCTTGTTTTCTCAAATGATTGCCTCGCCTAGTTCACCAAGTACTTCTCTGATAGAGTTCAGTGTGTCAAATCGGAGGGCCTTTTGTCCTGGCCTTTGGCAGTCTCTATGGGTGTGCCACAGGGTTCAATTCTTGGGCCGACTCTCTTCTCTGTATACATCAATGATGTCGCTCTTGCTGCTGGTGAGTCTCTGATCGACCTCTACACAGACGACACCATTCTGTATACTTCTGGCCCTTCTTTGGACATTGTGATAACAACCCTCCAGGCAAGCTTCAATGCCATACAACTCTCCTTCCGTGGCCTCCAACTGCTCTTAAATACAAGTAACATTAAATGCATGCTCTTCAACCGATCGCTGCCTGCACCTGCCCGCCCGTCCAGCATCACTACTCTGTATGGTTCGGACTTAGAATATGTGAACAACTACAAATACCTAGGTGTCTGGTTAGACTGTAAACTCTCCTTCCAGACTCACGTCAAACCTCCAATCCAAAGTTAAATCTAGAATTGACTTCGCAACAAAGCATTGAATCTAGAATTGATTTCGCAACAAAGCATCCTTCACTCATGCTGGAAGTGAAATATGGAACCGTTCCGTATTTTATCTAACGGGCGGCAACCCTAAGTCTAAATATTGCTGTTACATTGCACAACCTTCAATGTTATGTCATAATTATGTACAATTCTGGCAAATTAATTTTGGTCTTTGTTAGGAAGAATTGGTCTTCACGCAGTTCGCAACGAGCCAGGCGGCCCAATCTGCTGAATAATACCTTGACTCTGCTTGCACAGAACACAATTACCCTAGTTAAAAGAAATGCATGTTAGCAGGCAATATTAACTAAATATGCAGGTTTTAAAAAATGTGCTTGTGTATTGATCTTGAGAAAGGCATTGATGTTTATGGTTAGGTACACATTGGTGCAACCACAGTTCTTTTTTTACGAATGTGCTTGTTAAATCATCACACGTTTGGCGAAGTAGGCTGTGATTTGATGATAAATTAACAGACACCACATTGATTATATTCAAAGCAGGACAAGCTAGTTAAACTAGTAATATCATCAACCATGTGTAGTTAACAAGTGATTATGTTAAGATAAGTTTAATGCTAGCTAGCAACTTACCTTGGCTCCTTGCTGCACTCGCATAACAGGTGGTCAGTCTGCCACGCAGTCTCCTCATGGAGTGCAATGTAATCGGCCATAATCGGCGTCCAAAATTCAGATTACCAATTTGTTATGAAAACTTGAAATCGGCCCCACTAATGTGCCATTCCATTAATCGGCAGACCTCTAATATATATATATATACACACTACCGCTCAAAAGTTTGAGATCGCTTAGAAATGTCCATGTTGATGAAAGAAGAGCACATTTTTTGTTCATTAAAATGACTTCAAATTGATCAGAAATACAGTGTAGACATTGTTAATGTTGTAAATGGCTATTGTACTTGGAAATGGCAGATTTTTTATGGAATATCTACATATGTGTACAGAGGCCCATTATCAGCAACCATCACTCCTGTATTCGCATCTGCACGTGCCTTCCAACGGGTAGTATAACTTTTCATTATATTTCATTATATCACAACGGTTTGATTTGCCTTTTATCTTAGCAATTTCTTCTCAGCTAGCTACATAGCCGTCTTTGTATCAAAGATAATTGCGTAATTATCGTGTTTCGCCGTCCTAACGTAGTTCACCAGCCAGCTAGCTAACGTCCACTGATTAGCTGCACTGAGAAACTTTTACACTCAACTGAACGACTTGATTAGTTTAGTGTTAGCTACCTACATAGCTGTCTTTGCTGTCTTCGTATCATCGTATCATCGTATCCAAGATAATTGTGTTGTTTAGGTTTAGAGTGTAGTCTTAGAGTGATTATCTTAATTTACCGAGGTTAGCTAGCCAGCTATTTGTCGTCCTTAACGGGGAGACTCTGCTAGCTAGCCAACAGCTAGCCAACGCTAGCCAACGTCTTCTGTATAGAACTCAACTACCCGGTCGCATTCACAGGTTGTATCACATTTTCACTTCATTTCATTACAGTACAACGGTTTGATTTGTTTGATCGTAGCTAGCTACTTAGCTAGCTACATAGCCGTCTTTGTATCAAAGATAATTGTGTAGTCTAGAGCGATTTTCTAGGTTCGCTAGCCATCTATTGTCGTTCTTTTAACGCAACGTAACGTAAACAACACTGCTAGCTAGCCTGCTAGCCCCGAATAGCAACACTGCAGAAACTATTACACTCAACGGAATGACTTGATTAGTGTAGTGTCAACAACGCACCCACTGCCAGCTGGCCTACTTCAGCAGTACTGTATCATTTTAATCATTTTAGTCAATAAGATTCTTGCTACGTAGCTTAACTTTCTGAACATTCGAGACGTGTAGTCCACTTGTCATTCCAATCTCCTTTGCATTAGCGTAGCCTCTTCTGTAGCCTGTCAACTATGTGTCTGTTTATCCCTGTTCTCTCCTCTCTGCACAGACCATACAAACGCTCCTCACCGCGTGGCCGCGGCCACCCTACTCTGGTGGTCCCAGCGCGCACGACCCACGTGGAGTTCCAGGTCTCCGGTAGCCTCTGGAACTGCCAATCTGCGGTCAACAAGGCAGAGTTCATCTCAGCCTATGCCTCCCTCCAGTCCCTCGACTTCTTGGCACTGACGGAAACATGGATCACCACAGACAACACTGCTACTCCTACTGCTCTCTCTTCGTCCGCCCACGTGTTCTCGCACACCCCGAGAGCATCTGGTCAGCGGGGTGGTGGCACCGGGATCCTCATCTCTCCCAAGTGGTCATTCTCTCTTTCTCCCCTTACCCATCTGTCTATCGCCTCCTTTGAATTCCATGCTGTCACAGTTACTAGCCCTTTCAAGCTTAACATCCTTATCATTTATCGCCCTCCAGGTTCCCTCGGAGAAGTTCATCAATGAGCTTGATGCCTTGATAAGCTCCTTTCCTGAGGACGGCTCACCTCTCACAGTTCTGGGCGACTTTAACCTCCCCACGTCTACCTTTGACTCTTTCCTCTCTGCCTCCTTCTTTCCACTCCTCTCCTCTTTTGACCTCACCCTCTCACCTTCCCCCCTACTCACAAGGCAGGCAATACGCTCGACCTCATCTTTACTAGATGCTGTTCTTCCACTAACCTCACTGCAACTCCCCTCCAAGTCTCCGACCACTGCCTTGTATCCTTTTCCCTCTCGCTCTCATCCAACACCTCCCACACTGCCCCTACTCGGATGGTATCGCGCCGTCCCAACCTTCGCTCTCTCTCCCCCGCTACTCTCTCCTCTTCCATCCTATCATCTCTTCCCTCCGCTCAAACCTTCTCCCACCTATCTCCTGATTCTGCCTCCTCAACCCTCCTCTCCTCCCTCTCTGCATCCCTTGACTCTCTATGTCCCCTATCCTCCAGGCCGGCTCGGTCCTCCCCTCCCGCTCCGTGGCTCGATGACTCATTGCGAGCTCACAGAACAGGGCTCCGGGCAGCCGAGCGGAAATGGAGGAAAACTCGCCTCCCTGCGGACCTGGCATCCTTTCACTCCCTCCTCTCTACATTTTCCTCCTCTGTCTCTGCTGCTAAAGCCACTTTCTACCACGCTAAATTCCAAGCATCTGCCTCTAACCCTAGGAAGCTCTTTGCCACCTTCTCCTCCCTCCTGAATCCTCCGCCCCCTCCCCCCCTCCTCCCTCTCTGCAGATGACTTCGTCAACCATTTTGAAAAGAAGGTCGACGACATCCGATCCTCGTTTGCTAAGTCAAACGACACCGCTGGTTCTGCTCACACTGCCCTACCCTGTGCTCTGACCTCTTTCTCCCCTCTCTCTCCAGATGAAATCTCGCGTCTTGTGACGGCCGGCCGCCCAACAACCTGCCCGCTTGACCCTATCCCCTCCTCTCTTCTCCAGACCATTTCCGGAGACCTTCTCCCTTACCTCACCTCGCTCATCAACTCATCCCTGACCGTTGGCTACGTCCCTTCCGTCTTCAAGAGAGCGAGAGTTGCACCCCTTCTGAAAAAACCTACACTCGATCCCTCCGATGTCAACAATTACAGACCAGTATCCCTTCTTTCTTTTCTCTCCAAAACTCTTGAACGTGCCGTCCTTGGCCAGCTCTCCCGCTATCTCTCTCTGAATGACCTTCTTGATCCAAATCAGTCAGGTTTCAAGACTAGTCATTCAACTGAGACTGCTCTCCTCTGTATCACGGAGGCGCTCCGCACTGCTAAAGCTAACTCTCTCTCCTCTGCTCTCATCCTTCTAGATCTATCGGCTGCCTTCGATACTGTGAACCATCAGATCCTCCTCTCCACCCTCTCCGAGTTGGGCATCTCCGGCGCGGCCCACGCTTGGATTGCGTCCTACCTGACAGGTCGCTCCTACCAGGTGGCGTGGCGAGAATCTGTCTCCTCACCACGCGCTCTCACCACTGGTGTCCCCCAGGGCTCTGTTCTTGGCCCTCTCCTATTCTCGCTATACACCAAGTCACTTGGCTCTGTCATAACCTCACATGGTCTCTCTTATCATTGCTATGCAGACGACACACAATTAATCTTCTCCTTTCCCCCTTCTGATGACCAGGTGGCGAATCGCATCTCTGCATGTCTGGCAGACATATCAGTGTGGATGACGGATCACCACCTCAAGCTGAACCTCGGCAAGAGCGGAGCTGCTCTTCCTCCCGGGGAAGGACTGCCCGTTCCATGATCTCGCCATCACGGTCGACAACTCCATTGTGTCCTCCTCCCAGAGCGCCAAGAACCTTGGCGTGATCCTGGACAACACCCTGTCGTTCTCAACTAACATCAAGGCGGTGGCCCGTTCCTGTAGGTTCATGCTCTACAACATCCGCAGAGTACGACCCTGCCTCACACAGGAAGCGGCGCAGGTCCTAATCCAGGCACTTGTCATCTCCCGTCTGGATTACTGCAACTCGCTGTTGGCTGGGCTCCCTGCCTGTGCCATTAAACCCCTTCAACTCATCCAGAACGCCGCAGCCCGTCTGGTGTTCAACCTTCCCAAGTTCTCTCACGTCACCCCGCTCCTCCGTTCTCTCCACTGGCTTCCAGTTGAAGCTCGCATCCGCTACAAGACCATGGTGCTTGCCTACGGAGCTGTGAGGGGAACGGCACCTCAGTACCTCCAGGCTCTGATCAGGCCCTACACCCAAACAAGGGCACTGCGTTCATCCACCTCTGGCCTGCTCGCCTCCCTACCACTGAGGAAGTACAGCTCCCGCTCAGCCCAGTCAAAACTGTTCGCTGCCCTGGCCCCCAATGGTGGAACAAACTCCCTCACGACGCCAGGACAGCGGAGTCAATCACCACCTTCCGGAGACACCTGAAACCCCACCTCTTTAAGGAATACCTAGGATAGGTTAAGTAATCCCTCTCACCCCACCCCTAAGTTTTAGATGCACTATTGTTAAGTGACTGTCCCACTGGATGTCATAAGGTGAATGCACCAATTTGTAAGTCGCTCTGGATAAGAGCGTCTGCTAAATGACTTAAATGTAATGTAA
>NW_025754831.1:0-8540 GCF_021184085.1 Oncorhynchus gorbuscha
TGATATAGAACTGGTTTAAGTGATATAGAACTGGTTTAAATTATTTAAGTGATATAGACCTGGTTTAAGTGATATAGAACTGGTTTTAGGTGATATAGAACTGGTTTAAGTGATATAGAACGGGTTTAAATGATTTAAGTGATATAGAACTGGTTTAAGTGATATAGAACTGGTTTAAATTATTTAAGTGATATAGAACTGGTTTTAGGTGATATAGAACTGGTTTAAGTGGTCCTTCTGTAGCTCAGTTGGTAGAGCATGGCGCTTGTAACGCCAGGGTAGTGGGTTCGATCCCCGGGACCACCCATACGTATAATGTATGCACACATGACTGTAAGTCGCTTTGGATAAAAGCGTCTGCTAAATGGCATATATATATATAGAACTGGTTTAAGTGATATAGAACTGGTTTAAATTATTTAAGTGATATAGAACTGGTTTAAGTGATATAGAACTGGTTTAAGTCATATAGAACTGGTTTAAGTCATATAGAACTGGTTTAAGTGATATAGAACTGGTTTAAATTATTTAAGTGATATAGAACTGGTTTAAGTGATATAGAACTGGTTTAAGTGGTTTAAGTGATATAGAACTGGTTTAAATTATTTAAGTGATATAGACCTGGTTTAAGTGATATAGAACTGGTTTAAGGTGATATAGAACGGGTTTAAATGATTTAAGTGATATAGAACTGGTTTAAGTGATATAGAACTGGTTTAAATGATATAGAACTGGTTTAAGTGATATAGACCTGGTTTAAGTGATATAGACCTGGTTTAAGTGATATAGACCTGGTTATAGACCTGGTTTAAGTGATATAGACCTGGTTTAAGTGATATAGACCTGGTTTAAGTGATATAGACCTGGTTTAAGTGATATAGACCTGGTTTAAGTGATATAGACCTGGTTTAAATGATATAGAACTGGTTTAAGTGATATAGAACTGGTTTAAATGATATAGACCTGGTTTAAATGATATAGAACTGGTTTAAGTGATATAAAACTGGTTTAAGTGATATAGAACTGGTTTAAGTGATATAAAACTGGTTTAAGTGATATAGAACTGGTTTAAGTGATATAAAACTGGTTTAAGTGATATAGAACTGGTTTAAGTGATATAGAACTGTTTTTTTTTACCTATCATCATTCAGGCAGGATGTAAATTCATACTAAGCAACCCTCCCCTTATACACTTGGTTTGAGCTTTCACTGTCAACACAAAAAATGTGTTCACAGCATCAGATTTCACATCTCACAACACATGGGTTTGACGGGCAGCTCTTTGGCACGGTCTGGCCATGACTGGAGGTGACGTCTCAGTCCAGAGGACACTGCAGAAGGAAGACAACCGCTGAATTCAACAGGTTTATTTCATTTTCCAGATGATGATGATGATGGATGATGACATAAGAGTAATGGCAGCGTTTCCACAGGAAAGGACCGGTATAACCTGCCCAATTCAACCGTTATCACATCCCACTAGCATTCTCATACCAACGCAATGGATCTCTGCACTAAAGGATAAGGTCCGAGGTGGATGATCGAAGACATGGTTGTGGACAGTAGAGACTGTTGATGGCTTGCTGACGTGTTCTCTCTAGGTTAATAGGTCACGACCAACGTCGTTCCATATTTTACTCAAATAATTTCCCCAGACCACATGAAACAATGTTTTTAAAACCAGAGGGCACCAGACGGAGATATGGACATTAACTTCTCAAGGATTACAGAGCCATACGATTACTTAACCATCAGGAGGGGAAAACGCAGCAGAGATATCGATAGTAAATAAGACCGTTTTATTTAAACCCAGATCAAGGTATTATTATTAATATGAATGATCAGTTCTCCGGCCGGGGCAGTGTGCCGTTGCCGTGGTGACGTGTGTTGATTGACAGTGTGAGTGACGTTGCCGTGGTGACGTGTGTTGAGGTTCTCTGGGGAAGGGTAAGCTGGGCAAGTAGAGAGCGCATCAAGGGATTGACAGGGTGAGTGACGTTGCCGTGGTGACGTGTGTTGATTGACAGTGTGAGTGACGTTGCCGTGGTGACGTGTGTTGATTGACAGTGTGTCTCTTAGCTGATGTTGCCTCCTTTCAGTGTTTTACAGGTGATGTGTCCCAGTTTGGTCATCAGGTGTTTGTCCTGCCACTGGGCTACACACTGTCCTGACACCTTCAGGTCCACCTGGAGAGAGAGAGAGAGACATCTAATATACTCTGAAATGGACGTTCACTAGCAAGTAGCAAAATATAGCAGCGTTAGGCGTTGGAAACAAGTGGAACAGATCAGCGAAATGAACTGCAATCCAACTAGCTGAAATAACATTCAGTCATTTATTGGTCTGTCATTTTAAGAGAAAACAGGCTAGGGGTCATTCAGACATACCTGTAGTTTCTCCCACAGCTTTTTCTTTGGGTTTAGTTTGTCGTCTGGCTTGCCCGTCTCGCACTCCTCAACGAACACCCGTTCCCCGGGTGACGACCCCTCAGGGGGGTCAAGAGGCTCCACTCTTCTGGGATCCCCCTCACTGGGTTAACAGCCAATCAGAGATAAGAGAGTCAGAAGTCAGGAAGTGATGGATGAGGAAATGGGTGGGCTGTGTCCGGTGATACACACACACAGAGAGAGAGGAGAAGAGAGAAACAGAGAGAGAGAGAGGAGAGAGAGAGAAGAGAGAAACAGAGAGAGAGAAGAGAGAGGAGAGAGAGAAGAGAGAAACAGAGAGAGAGAGAGAGAGAGAGAGAGAGGAGAGAGAGGAGAGAGAGGAGAGAGAGGAGAGAGAGAGGAGAGAGAGAGGAGAGAGAGAGAGAGAGAGGAGAGAGAGAAGAGAGAGGAGAGAGAGAGAGAGAGAGAGAGAGAGAGAGGAGAGAGAGAAGAGAGAGGAGAGAGAGAAGAGAGAAACAGAGAGAGAGGAGAGAGAGGAGAGAGAGGAGAGAGAGAGAAGAGAGAGAAGAGAGAGAGGAGAGAGAGAGGAGAGAGAGAGGAGAGAGAGAGGAGAGAGAGAGGAGAGAGAGAGAGAGAGAGAGAGAGAAGAGAGAGGAGAGAGAGAGAGGAGAGAGAGAAGAGAGAGGAGAGAGAGAAGAGAGAAACAGAGAGAGAGGAGAGAGAGAGAGAGAGAGGAGAGAGAGAGAAGAGAGAAACAGAGAGAAGAGAGAAACAGAGAGAAGAGAGAAACAGAGAGAGAAGAGAGAGAAGAGAGAAACAGAGAGAGAGGATAAAGATAGAAATAGGAGATACAGAGAAGAGAGAGAAAAGGAAGATAGGAACAGAGAGAGAGAGGATAGATATAACAGAGAGAGAAAGAAGAAGAGGAACAGAGAAATAGATATATATATATAGAGAGGAACAGAGAGAGAGAGAGAGGAGAAGAGAGGAACAGAGAGACAGAGAGAGAAGAAGGGAACAGAGAGAGAGAGAGGAGAAGAGGAACAGAGAGAGAGGAGAGAGAGAAGAGAAAGAAGAGAGAAAAGGAACAGAGAGAGAGAGAAAGAGAAACAGAGAGAGAGAGAGAGGAGAAGAGAGGAACAGAGAGGAGGAGACAGAAAGAGAGAGAGGAAAAGAAGAAAAGAGAACAGAGAAAGAGAGAGGAACAGAAGAGAGAGAACAGAGAGGAATAGAGAGAGGAGAAGAGAGGGAACAGAGAAGAGAGAGAGGAACAGAAGAGAGAGAGGAACAGAGAAGAGAGAGAGAGGAACAGAGAAGAGAGGAACAGAGGAGAGAGGAACAGAGAGAAAGAGAAGAACAAAGAAAGAAGGAACAGAAAAAAGAAGAACAAAGAGAGGAACAGAGAGGAGAAGAAGGAACAGAGAGAGAGAGGAACAGAGAAAGGAACAGGAAGAGGAGGAACAAGAAGAGAGAGAGAAGCAGGGGACAGGAGAAAAGACAAAGGAAGGAGTACCGGTACATAGGAAGGCAGGAAGAGGAGGAGAAAAGGAGGGGAAAGACTCACATGGAGGCACAGAGCAGCATGGCCCAGGACTCCACCCCCTCATCTTCTGGGGCTTCAGGTTGCATAACACCCACCCAGCCTGTCCAAGTCCTCACAGGGAAACGCGGCCAGCCTGAGCCGGCTCACCCCACCGTCCTTGGCTCCAGCCTCTCCGACGTCTATCTTCTCCCAGGTAAAGCAGTCAGCATCCGGATGCTGAGGGAGGCGAGACAGGCAGAGAAGAAAGACCAATCAGTGAAGAGAAAGAAGGAAAGAAATTAGAGATGATTTGCACAGATCCCAAATCCCCGTGCCTATTCTGATCAAAGATGGGATCTAAAATCAGTAATTTCTCCTCTCTTTTGCTCTCTGATGGGGGAAAACAGAGTCTTCCAAGTTTAAATAAGGATAAATGAGTGAATGAATGAACTAATGAATAAATGAATAAATAAACTAATGAATAAATGAATAAACTAATGAATAAACTAATGAATAAACTAATGAATGAATGGACAATACTCTAAGCTAATGAATAAATGAATAAACTAATGAATGAATGAATAAGTAAACTAATAAACTAATGAATAAACTAATGAATGAATGAATAAACTAATGAATGAATAAATGAATAAACTAATGAATGAATAAATGAATAAAAGAGCAAGCAGCGAATGACAGATAAGCTGTTTAATGAATGATCAAACTAATGAATGAATAAACCAAACAAACCCTAATGAATAAACTGAATAAACTAATGAATAAACTGTGAATGAATGAATAAACTAATGAATAAACTAATGAATGAATGAATAAACTAATGAATGAATGAATAAACTAATGAATGAATGAATAAACTAATGAATGAATGAATAAACTAATGAATGAATGAATAAACTAATGAATGAATGAATAAACTAATGAATAAATGAATAAACTAATGAATAAATGAATAAACTAATGAATGAATGAATAAACTAATGAATAAATGAATAAACTAATGAATAAATGAATAAACTAATGAGTGAATAAATACCTTCTCCACACTGATGACCTTGCCCACCCTGATGTCCAGTCTGGAGGGAACCAGCTCATCCTCATCTGCTACTTTAGGTTCCCCTTCCCTGCTCCCCTCTGACAGGGGACAGAGACACACAGGGTCAAGGTCAGGAGGAACAGTCTCCTATAGGTCTACTTCCCAGGGTTCCCCTTCCCTGCTCCCCTGAATGGGACATAAGACACAGGGTCAAGGGTCAGGAGGAACAGTCTCCTATGAATCTATAAACCCCTTCCCTGCTCCCTCTGACAGGGGGACTAAGAGACACAGGGTAATGGTCATGAGGAACAGTCTCCTATAGGTCTACTTTAGGTTCCCCCTTCCCTGCTCCCTCTGACAGGGGGACACAGAGACACACAGGGTCAAGGGTCAGGAGGAACAGTCTCCTATAGGTCTACTTTAGGGTTCCCCTTCCTGCTCCCCTCTGACAGGGGGACCTGAGACACACAGGGTCAGGGTCAGGAGGAACAGTCTCCTATAGGTCTACTTTAGGGTTCCCTTCCCTGCTCCCTCTGACAGGGGGACACAGAGACACACAGGGTCAAGGGTCAGGAGGAACAGTCTCCTATAGGTCTACTTTAGGGTTCCCCTTCCCTGCTCCCTCTGACAGGGGGACACAGAGACACAGGGTCAAGGGGTCAGGAGGAACAGTCTCCTATAGGTCTACTTTAGGGTTCCCCTTCCCTGCTCCCTCTGACAGGGGGACACAGAGACACACAGGGTCAAGGGTCAGGAGGAACAGTCTCCTATAGGTCTACTTTAGGGTTCCCCTTCCCTGCTCCCTCTGACAGGGGGACACAGAGACACAGGGTCAAGGGTCAGGAGGAACAGTCTCCTATAGGTCTACTTTTTAGGGTTCCCCTTCCCTGCCCTCTGACAGGGGGACACAGAGACCAGGGTCAAGGGTCAGGAGGAACAGTCTCCTATAGGTCTACTTTAGGGTTCCCTTCCCTGCTCCCTCTGACAGGGGACAGAGACACACAGGGTCAAGGGTCAGGAGGAACAGTCTCCTATAGGTCTACTTTAGGGTTCCCTTCCCTGCTCCCTCTGACAGGGGGACACAGAGACACACAGGGTCAAGGGTCAGGAGGAACAGTCTCCTACAGGTCTACTTTAGGGTTCCCCTTCCCTGCTCCCTCTGACAGGGGGACAGAGACACACAGGGTCAAGGGTCAGGAGGAACAGTCTCCTATAGGTCTACTTTAGGGTTCCCTTCCCTGCTCCCTCTGACAGGGGACAGAGACACACAGGGTCAAGGGTCAGGAGGAACAGTCTCCTATAGGTCTAGGGTTCCCCTTCCCTGCTCCCTCTGACAGGGGGACACAGTCAAGGGTCAGGAGGAAACAGTCTCCTAGGTCTACTTTAGGGTTCCCCTTCCCTGCTCCCCTCTGACAGGGGACACAGAGACACACAGGGTCAAGGGTCAGGAGAACAGTCCCTACAGGTCTACTTTAGGGTTCCCCTTCCCTGCTCCTCTGACAGGGGACACAGAGACACACAGGGTCAGGGTCAGGAGGAACAGTCTCCTATAGGTCTGCTTTAGGGTTCCCCTTCCCTGCTCCCTCTGACAGGGGGACAGAGACACACAGGGTCAAGGGTCAGGAGGTTCTACTAGCACTGTTCTTTGATGGCTCTGGATAGACCGTGTTGGAGAGTTTACGGGCTCTGGAGACTCAAACTTCTTCCTGATTGGGTCGAGCAGCTTGTTAGAAGAGCCGCCTCCGCCCGCCTTCAGGTCACCAGGATGGATCAGCTAGGCGGCAGAGTTAGAGGTCAAACCAATGTGATGGGCCAACAGCAGTGGTCCATTGCAACATATACGTCATGCCTCTTAGCCAAATTCTTTCTCCCGCTTCCTCAAAGTCTGTGTAGGTTTTTGTCTCCCTCCGAACTTGGGGTCTCTTTTGATGGAGAACTCTGAAAGAGAGCAGCAACACAGACATGCTGACTCTAGTGGTGCCTGGAACAGGAAGGGCGACAGGGAGGAGGAGGAAGAGGGAAACAAGAGAGGAGGAAACAGAACAGGATAGAGGAGGAAGAAGGACAGAACAGGATAGAGGAGAAGAGGACAGAACAGGATAGAGGAGGAAGAGGACAGAACAGGAGAGAGGAGGAGGAGGACAGACAGGAGAGGAGGAGAAGGAAGGAAGATGACAGGAGGAAGAGGACAGAACAGAGAGAGGAGGAAGAGGACAGAACAGGAGAGAGGAGGAAGAGGACAGAACAGGAGAGAGGAGAAGAAAGGACAGAACAGGAGAGAGGAGGAGGAGGACAAGACTGGGGAGAGAGAGGAGGAAAGAGGACAGAAACAGGAGAGAGGAGGAAGGACACCAGGCTGGAGAGAGAGGAGGAGGATAGAGAACAGGAAGAGAGAAGGGACAGAACAAGAGAGAGAGAGGAAACGCGAGGGGATCTCCCTCCCCTACAGTGGGAAGAGGACATGTTTAACAAACCCAGGACTCCGTTGTTCTCAATGTTGCCCGGCTCACAGAAAGCCTTCATGCTGTGCATCTTCTTCCTGTCCAGGAGATAATCTAGACTCCTACAAGGTCAACAGGAAACACACAGGGCCATGTTCATTATGAGCCAACCGGAAAGAAAACGAACAAAAGGGATAAAGCCCCACCTGAACTTGTCCAATAAGAAATGTTCATTTTCTGTTGCAAAATACTTTGCTACTGTTTGTGGTAATAAATACAACCCACAGGCTGTGTTAGTTTTGGATCGGTTAAAACAATATATTACCTCCAAAAGAAGAGGAAGGGATGGATGAATTATAAACATTAAAGGATTGTGATTACTCACCTCCTCTGAAGAACTCATCTTAGCTCCAGTCAGTCCTGGTACCATTGGGTTCATCAGATGGGACCGCTTAGCATAGCCCAGAGAGGGCAGGTACTGGAGGGAGGAGGGAGAGAGAGAGATTGAGGGAAGGAAGAGATGGAGGGAGAGAGAGATGGAGGGAAGGAAGAGATGGAGAGAGAGAGAGATCGAGGGAAGGAAGAGATGGAGAGAGAGAGAGATCGAGGGAAGGAAGAGATGGAGGGAGAGAGAGATCGAGGGAAGGAAGAGATGGAGAGAGAAAGAGATCGAGGGAAGGAAGAGATGGAGAGAGAGAGAGATCGAGGGAAGGAAGAGATGGAGAGAGAGAGAGATCGAGGGAAGGAAGAGATGGAGAGAGAGAGAGATCGAGGGAAGGAAGAGATGGAGAGAGAGAGAGATCGAGGGAAGGAAGAGATGGAGAGAGAGAGAGATCGAGGGAAGGAAGAGATGGAGAGAGAAAGAGATCGAGGGAAGGAAGAGATGGAGAGAGAAAGAGATCGAGGGAAGGAGGGAGGTATATTTTCAGAATTCATACATTATGCAAAACTTATTTCCCAGTTGACCAATGAATTAAGTGAAGGTAAAAAACATCTCTCTCTACAAGAGGACAGTGCTTGTTGATGAACAGGTCAGAAGGTTCAGGGTACCTTCTCAGCCAAGGTGAAGATCTTCCTCTGGTCGACTCCTCCAAACTGGGCATCAACTTTCAGATACTCCTCATCCAGAGCCTAAG
>NW_025754832.1:0-8538 GCF_021184085.1 Oncorhynchus gorbuscha
GCTTGTGTGGCGTACCACTCTACGGTCCCATTCTGTGAGCTTGTGTGGCGTACCACTCTACGGTCCCATTCTGTGAGCTTGTGTGCGTACCACTCTAGTCCCATTCTGTGAGCTTGTGTACCCTCTGGTCCCATTCTGTGAGCTTGTGTGGCCTACCACTCTACGGTCCCATTCTGTGAGCTTGTGTGGCCTACCACTCTATTCTGTGAGGTCCCATTATTCTGAGCTTATGTGGCCTACCACTCTACGGTCCCATTCTGTGAGCCTACCACTCAGCGGTCCCATTCTGTGAGCTTGTGTGGCCTACCACTCGGCGGTCCCATTCTGTGAACTTGTGGCCTACCACTCTGCGGTCCCATTCTGTGAGCTTGTGACCTACCACTCTGCGGTCCCATTCTGTGAGATTGTGTGGCCTACCACTCTGCGGTCCCATTCTGAGCTTGTGTGACCTACCACTCTGCGGTCCCATTCTGAGCTTGTGTGGCCTACCCTCGGCGGTCCCATTCTGTGAGCTTGTGGCCTACCACTCGCGGTCCCATTCTGTGAGCTTGTGTGGCCTACCACTCTACGGTCCCATTCTGTGAGCTTGTGTAGCCTACCACTCTGCGGTCCCAATTCTGTGAGCTTGTGTAGCCTACCACTCTACGGTCCCATTCTGTGAGCTTGTGTGACCTACCACTCTACGGTCCCCATTCTGTGAGCTTGTGTGGCGTACCACTCTACGGTCCCATTCTGTGAGCTTGTGTGGCTTACCACTCTACGGTCCCATTCTGAGCTTGTGTGGCTTACCACTCTACGGTCCCATTCTGTGAGCTTGTGTGTACCACTCTACGGTCCCATTCTGTGAGCTTGTGTGGCCTACCACTCTACGGTCCCATTCTGTGAGCTTGTGTGGCGTACCACTCTACGGTCCCATTCTGTGAGCTTGTGTGGCGTACCACTCTACGGACCCATTCTGTGAGCTTGTGTGGCGTACCACTCTACGGTCCCATTCTGTGAGCTTGTGTGGCGTACCACTCTGCGGTCCCATTCTGTGAGCTTGTGTGGCGTACCACTCTACGGTCCCATTCTGTGAGCTTGTGTGGCCTACCACTCTACGGTCCCATTCTGTGAGCTTGTGCGGCCTACCACTCTACGGTCCCATTCTGTGAGCTTGTGTGGCCTACCACTCAGCGGTCCCATTCTGTGAGCTTGTGTGGCCTACCACTCGGCGGTCCCATTCTGTGAGCTTGTGTGGCGTACCACTCTACGGTCCCATTCTGTGAGCTTGTGTGGCGTACCACTCTGCGGTCCCATTCTGTGAGCTTGTGTGGCGTACCACTCTACGGTCCCATTCTGTGAGCTTGTGTGGCCTACCACTCTACGGTCCCATTCTGTGAGCTTGTGCGGCCTACCACTCTACGGTCCCATTCTGTGAGCTTGTGGCCTACCACTCAGCGGTCCCATTCTGTGAGCTTGTGTGGCCTACCACTCGGCGGTCCCATTCTGTGAACTTGTGTGGCCTACCACTCTGCGGTCCCATTCTGTGAACTTGTGTGGCCTACCACTCTGCGGTCCCATTCTGTGAGCTTGTGTGGCCTACCACTCTGCGGTCCCATTCTGTGAGCTTGTGTGACCTACCACTCTGCGGTCCCATTCTGTGAGCTTGTGTGGCCTACCACTCGGCGGTCCCATTCTGTGAGCTTGTGTCGCCTACCACTCTGCGGTCCCATTCTGTGAGCTTGTGTGGCCTACCACTCGGCGGTCCCATTCTGTGAGCTTGTGTGGCCTACCACTCGGCGGTCCCATTCTGTGAGCTTGTGTGGCCTACCACTCTACGGTCCCATTCTGTGAGCTTGTGTAGCCTACCACTCTGCGGTCCAATTCTGTGAGCTGGTGTAGCCTACCACTCTACGGTCCCATTCTGTGAGCTTGTGTGACCTACCACTCTACGGTCCCATTCTGTGAGCTTGTGTGGCGTACCACTCTACGGTCCCATTCTGTGAGCTTGTGTGGCTTACCACTCTACGGTCCCATTCTGTGAGCTTGTGTGGCGTACCACTCTACGGTCCCATTCTGTGAGCTTGTGTGGCGTACCACTCTACGGTCCCATTCTGTGAGCTTGTGTGGCCTACCACTCTACGGTCCCATTCTGTGAGCTTGTGTGGCGTACCACTCTACGGTCCCATTCTGTGAGCTTGTGTGGCGTACCACTCTACGGTCCCATTCTGTGAGCTTGTGTGGCGTACCACTCTACGGTCCCATTCTGTGAGCTTGTGTGGCGTACCACTCTGCGGTCCCATTCTGTGAGCTTGTGTGGCGTACAACTCTACGGTCCCATTCTGTGAGCTTGTGAGGCGTACCACTCTACGGTCCCATTCTGTGAGCTTGTGCGGCGTACCACTCTACGGTCCCATTCTGTGAGCTTGTGCGGCCTACCACTCTACGGTCCCATTCTGTGAGCTTGTGCGGCCTACCACTCGGCGGTCCCATTCTGTGAGCTTGTGTGGCCTACCACTCGGCGGTCCCATTCTGTGAACTTGTGTGGCCTACCACTCTGCGGTCCCATTCTGTGAGCTTGTGTGGCCTACCACTCTGCGGTCCCATTCTTTGAGCTTGTGTGGCCTACCACTCTGCGGTCCCATTCGGTGAGCTTCTGTGACCTACCACTCTGCGGTCCCATTCTGTGAGCTTGTGTGGCCTACCACTCTGCGGTCCCATTCTGTGAGCTTGTGTGGCCTACCACTCTGCGGTCCCATTCTGTGAGCTTGTGTGGCCTACCACTCGGCGGTCCCATTCTGTGAGCTTGTGTGGCCTACCACTCGGCGGTCCCATTCTGTGAGCTTGTGTGGCCTACCACTCTACGGTCCCATTCTGTGAGCTTGTGTAGCCTACCACTCTGCGGTCCAATTCTGTGAGCTTGTGTAGCCTACCACTCTACGGTCCCATTCTGTGAGCTTGTGTGACCTACCACTCTACGGTCCCATTCTGTGAGCTTGTGTGGCGTACCACTCTACGGTCCCATTCTGTGAGCTTGTGTGGCTTACCACTCTACGGTCCCATTCTGTGAGCTTGTGTGGCCTACCACTCTACGGTCCCATTCTGTGAGCTTGTGTGGCCTACCACTCTACGGTCCCATTCTGTGAGCTTGTGTGGCGTACCACTCTACGGTCCCATTCTGTTAGCTTGTGTGGCCTACCACTCGGCGGTCCCATTCTGTGAGCTTGTGTGGCCTACCACTCGGCGGTCCCATTCTGTGAGCTTGTGTGGCCTACCACTCGGCGGTCCCATTCTGTGAACTTGTGTGGCCTACCACTCTGCGGTCCCATTCTGTGAGCTTGTGTGGCCTACCACTCTGCGGTCCCATTCTGTGAGCTTGTGTGACCTACCACTCTACGGTCCCATTCTGTGAGCTTGTGTAGCCTACCACTCTGCGGTCCCATTCTGTGAGCTTGTGTGGTCTACCACTCTGCGGTCCCATTCTGTGAGCTTGTGTGGCCTACCACTCTGCGGTCCCATTCTGTGAGCTTGTGTGGCCTACCACTCTGCGGTCCCATTCTGTGAGCTTGTGTGGCCTACCACTCTGCGGTCCCATTCTGTGAGCTTGTGTGGCCTACCACTCTGCGGTCCCATTCTGTGAGCTTGTGTGGCCTACCACTCTGCGGTCCCATTCTGTGAGCTTGTGTGGCCTACCACTCTGCGGTCCCATTCTGTGAGCTTGTGTGGCCTACCACTCTGCGGTCCCATTCTGTGAGCTTGTGTGGCCTACCACTCTGCGGTCCCATTCTGTGAGCTTGTGTGGCCTACCACTCTGCGGTCCCATTCTGTGAGCTTGTGTGGCCTACCACTCTGCGGTCCCATTCTGTGAGCTTGTGTGGCCTACCACTCTACGGTCCCATTCTGTGAGCTTGTGTGGCCTACCACTCGGCGGACCAATTCTGTGAACTTGTGTGGCCTACCACTCTGCGGTCCCATTCTGTGAGCTTGTGTGGCCTACCACTCTGCGGACCCATTCTGTGAGCTTGTGTGGCCTACCACTCTGCGGTCCCATTCTGTGAGCTTGTGTGGCCTACCACTCTGCGGTCCCATTCTGTGAGCTTGTGTGGCCTACCACTCTGCGGTCCCATTCTGTGAGCTTGTGTGGTCCCCTACCACTCTGCGGTCCCATTCTGTGAGCTTGTGTGGCCTACCACTCTGCGGTCCCATTCTGTGAGCTTGTGGCCTACCACTCGGCGGTCCCATTCTGTGAGCTTGTGTGGCCTACCACTCTGCGGTCCCATTCTGTGAGCTTGTGTGGCCTACCACTCTGCGGTCCCATTCTGTGAGCTTGTGTAGCCTACCACTCTGCGGTCCCATTCTGTGAGCTTGTGTGGCCTACCACTCTGCGGTCCCATGCTGTGAGCTTGTGTGGCCTACCACTCTGCGGTCCCATTCTGTGAGCTTGTGTGGCCTACCACTCTGCGGTCCCATTCTGTGAGCTTGTGTGGCCTACCACTCTGCGGTCCCATTCTGTGAGCTTGTGTGGCCTACCACTCTGCGGTCCCATTCTGTGAGCTTGTGTGGCCTACCACTCTGCGGTCCCATTCTGTGAGCTTGTGTGGCCTACCACTCGGCGGTCCCATTCTGTGAGCTTGTGTGGCCTACCACTCTGCAGTCCCATTCTGTGAGCTTGTGTGGCCTACCACTCAGCGGTCCCATTCTGTGAGCTTGTGTGGCCTACCACTCTGCGGTCCCATTCTGTGAGCTTGTGTGGCCTACCACTCTGCGGTCCCATTCTGTGAGCTTGTGTAGCCTACCACTCGGCGGTCCCATTCTGTGAGCTTGTGTGGCCTACCACTCGGCGGTCCCATTCTGTGAGCTTGTGTGGCCTACCACTCAGCGGTCCCATTCTGTGAACTTGTGTGGCCTACCACTCTGCGGTCCCATTCTGTGAGCTTGTGTGGCCTACCACTCTGCGGTCCCATTCTGTGAGCTTGTGTGGCCTACCACTCGGCGGTCCCATTCTGTGAACTTGTGTGGCCTACCACTCGGCGGTCCCATTCTGTGAGCTTGTGTGGCCTACCACTCTGCGGTCCCATTCTGTGAGCTTGTGTGACCTACCACTCTGCGGTCCCATTCTGTGAGCTTGTGTGGCCTACCACTCTGCGGTCCCATTCTGTGAGCTTGTGTGGCCTACCACTCTGCGGTCCCATTCTGTGAGCTTGTGTGACCTACCACTCTGCGGTCCCATTCTGTGAGCTTGTGTGGCCTACCACTCTGCGGTCCCATTCTGTGAGCTTGTGTGGCCTACCACTCGGCGGTCCCATTCTGTGAGCTTGTGTGGCCTACCACTCGGCGGTCCCATTCTGTGAGCTTGTGTGGCCTACCACTCTGCGGTCCCATTCTGTGAGCTTGTGTGGCCTACCACTCAGCGGTCCCATTCTGTGAACTTGTGTGGCCTACCACTCTGCGGTCCCATTCTGTGAGCTTGTGTGGCCTACCACTCGGCGGTCCCATTCTGTGAACTTGTGTGGCCTACCACTCGGCGGTCCCATTCTGTGAGCTTGTGTGGCCTACCACTCTGCGGTCCCATTCTGTGAGCTTGTGTGACCTACCACTCTGCGGTCCCATTCTGTGAGCTTGTGTGGCCTACCACTCTGCGGTCCCATTCTGTGAGCTTGTGTGGCCTACCACTCTGCGGTCCCATTCTGTGAGCTTGTGTGGCCTACCACTCAGCGGTCCCATTCTGTGAGCTTGTGTGGCCTACCACTCTGCGGTCCCATTCTGTGAGCTTGTGTGGCCTACCACTCTGCGGTCCCATTCTGTGAGCTTGTGTGGCCTACCACTCTGCGGTCCCATTCTGTGAGCTTGTGTAGCCTACCACTCGGCGGTCCCATTCTGTGAGCTTGTGTGGCCTACCACTCTGCGGTCCCATTCTGTGAGCTTGTGTGGCCTACCACTCAGCGGTCCCATTCTGTGAACTTGTGGCCTACCACTCTGCGGTCCCATTCTGTGAGCTTGTGTGGCCTACCACTCTGCGGTCCCATTCTGTGAGCTTGTGTGGCCTACCACTCAGAGGTCCCATTCTGTGAACTTGTGTGGCCTACCACTCGGCGGTCCCATTCTGTGAGCTTGTGTGGCCTACCACTCTGCGGTCCCATTCTGTGAGCTTGTGTGACCTACCACTCTGCGGTCCCATTCTGTGAGCTTGTGTGGCCTACCACTCTGCGGTCCCATTCTGTGAGCTTGTGTGACCTACCACTCTGCGGTCCCATTCTGTGAGCTTGTGTGGCCTACCACTCTGCGGTCCCATTCTGTGAGCTTGTGTGGCCTACCACTCTGCGGTCCCATTCTGTGAGCTTGTGTGGCCTACCACTCTGCGGTCCCATTCTGTGAGCTTGTGTAGCCTACCACTCTGCGGTCCCATTCTGTGAGCTTGTGTGGCCTACCACTCTGCGGTCCCATTCTGTGAGCTTGTGTGGCCTACCACTCTGCGGTCCCATTCTGTGAGCTTGTGTGGCCTACCACTCAGCGGTCCCATTCTGTGAGCTTGTGGGGCCTACCACTCTGCGGTCCCATTCTGTGAGCTTGTGTGGCCTACCACTCTGCGGTCCCATTCTGTGAGCTTGTGTGGCCTACCACTCTGCGGTCCCATTCTGTGAGCTTGTGTGGCCTACCACTCTGCGGTCCCATTCTGTGAGCTTGTGTGACCTACCACTCTGCGGTCCCATTCTGTGAGCTTGTGTGGCCTACCACTCTGCGGTCCCATTCTGTGAGCTTGTGTGACCTACCACTCTGCGGTCCCATTCTGTGAGCTTGTGTGACCTACCACTCTGCGGTCCCATTCTGTGAGCTTGTGTGACCTACCACTCTGCGGTCCCATTCTGTGAGCTTGTGTGACCTACCACTCTGCGGTCCCATTCTGTGAGCTTGTGTGGCCTACCACTCGGCGGTCCCATTCTGTGAGCTTGTGTGGCCTACCACTCCGCGGTCCCATTCTGTGAGCTTGTGTGGCCTACCACTCTGCGGTCCCATTCTGTGAGCTTGTGTGGCCTACCACTCCGCGGTCCCATTCTGTGAACTTGTGTGGCCTACCACTCGGCGGTCCCATTCTGTGAGCTTGTGTGGCCTACCACTCTGCGGTCCCATTCTGTGAGCTTGTGTGGCCTACCACTCTGCGGTCCCATTCTGTGAGCTTGTGTGGCCTACCACTCGGCGGTCCCATTCTGTGAGCTTGTGTGGCCTACCACTCTGCGGTCCCATTCTGTGAACTTGTGTGGCCTACCACTCCGCACCTGAGCTGTAGTTGGTCCTAGAGGTTTCCACTTCACAATAACAGCACTTACAGTTGACCAGGGCAGAAATGTAACAAACTGACAATGCTGGAAAGGTGGCATCCTATGTCTGTGCCAGCTTGAGAGTCACTGAGCTCTTCAGTAAGGCCATTCTACTGTCAATGCTTGTCTATGGCTGTGTGCTCAATTTTAAACACCTGTCAGTGTGGCTGAAATAGCCGAATCCACCAATTTGAAGGGGTGTTCACATACTTTTGGACATGTAGTGTACTGTGTTAAGAGATATGAGAGAGGATTGTGGACCGCTCTCCACGGGCAGTTAACCCACTGTTCCCAGGCCGTCATTGAAAATAAGAATATGTTCCTAACTGACTTGCCTGGTTAAATAAAGCTAAAAAAAAATAAATAAAAAGGGATACAGTACTTTCAACCTAACTTCAGTTTCCTCTGAAAAACAGACGTGTGGACTGCGTTCCGGTTACTCTTACCCAGTCAGCGTTCTGTAGCTCGTTGAGATCTATGACTGGTTCCTCTCGAGTGTCTCCCTCCATCCGCCGCAGGTTCTACAGGAGGAAGAGAGATTTTAGCACACTGTTGGAGATATTCTGAGGTGTTGTTATGCACTAGAAGACCAAGGACAGAGCTTCAAGTTCCTCAGTGTCCACTTCCCTAAGGATTTAACATGGTCCACACACACCAACACAGTCGTGAAGAGGGCACGGCAGCACCTCTTCCCACTCAGAAGGCTGAAAACACATGTCTCTCCAACACACGTTTTCTCAAGCTGCTGCTGATTCCGGGGCCTCTCCAACACACATTTTGTCAAACTGATCAGCTGCTGCTGAGTCAGGGGCGTTCTCACCTCTTAGTGAGTAAGGGATTGGTTAATAAACATGTCAGGGGCGTTCTCACCTCTTAGTGAGTAAGGGATTGGTTAATAAACATGTCAGGGGCGTTCTCACCTCTTAGTGAGTAAGGGATTGGTTAATAAACATGTCAGGGGCGTTCTCACCTCTTAGTGAGTAAGGGATTGGTTAATAAACATGTCATGGGGCGTTCTCACCTCTTAGTGAGTAAGGGATTGGTTAATAAACATGTCAGGGGCGTTCTCACCTCTTAGTGAGTAGGGATTGGTTAATAAACATGTGTTCTCACCTCTTAGTGAAGGGATTGGTTAATAAACATGTCAGGGGCGTTCTCACCTCTTAGTGAGTAAGGGATTGGTTAATAAACATGTCAGGGGCGTTCTCACCTCTTAGTGAGTAAGGGATTGGTTAATAAACAT
>NW_025754833.1:0-5000 GCF_021184085.1 Oncorhynchus gorbuscha
TATCAGACCACAGCAACATCAGTCTACTAGAACAGAGTAATACTCAACCATGAGGCATCAAAGCCAAAGGAACTGAGTAACATTAAGAAATGCTATAGATGGAAAGAAAGAAGTGTGGACACCTACCAAAAACTATTAAGCAACAACAAATTCAATCCCTTAAGGACAACTTCCTGGACATACCGTTCCACTGTAACAGTGAAGGTGTAGACTTGGCAGTAGAAAACCTAAACAGTATATTTGATCTCTCAGCTTCCCGATCAAATCTAAAAAATTACAAATGATTTGATGAAGAATGCAAAAACCTTTGAAAGAAATTGAGAACCTGTCCAACAAAAAACAGAGGCCCGGAAAACCTGAGTCTACGCCTTCACAATGGTGAATCACCAAAACAATACAGAAATACATACGGAAAAAGAAGGAACAGCAGGTCAGAAATAAGCTCAATGTGATTGAATTATCAATAGACCACTTTTGGGAAAACTAGACACATAAACAACATGAAGAGTTCTCTATCCAAAACAGAGATGTATGGATAAACCACTTCCAATCTTTTGGCTCTATAATAAAGAACAGCAAATATTTATGTCCTTGTCTCCTTTAAGGAATTTCTAAAATCCAAAGAACTTCACAGATCTTCATTGTAAAGGGTTTAAACACTGTTCTCATGCTGTTCAATGAACCATAAACAATTAATAAACATGCACCTGTGGAACGGTCGTTAAGACTAACAGCTTACAGACGGTAGGCAATTAATGTCACAGTTATGAAAACTCAGACAATTAAAGAGGCCTTCTTACTGACTCAAAAACATTAAAAGAAAGCTGCCCAGGGTCCCTGGCTCATCTGTGAACGTGCCTTAGGCATGCTACAAGGAGGCATGCAGGACTGCAGATGGGGCCAGGGCAATAAATTGCAATGTCCGTACTGTGAGACGCCTAAGACAGCTTACAGGAGACAGGACGGACAACTGATCATCCTCGCAGTGGCAGACCACGTGTGTCAACATCTGCACAAGATCCTTACATCTGAACATCACACCTGCAGGACAGGTACAGGATGGCAACAACAACTGCCCGAGTTACACCAGGAACGCACAATCCCTTCATCAGTGCTCAGACTGTCCGCAATAGGATGAGTTAGGCTGGACTGAGGGGTTGTTGCCTGTTGTAAGGCAGGTCCTCACCAGACACTGCACCTATGGGCACTAACCCACTGTTGCAGGAGCAGACAGGATTGGCAAAAGTTCACTGACGAGTCACGTTTGTCTTATCAGGGACATCAGACTCGCATTTATCGTCGAAGGAATGAGCGTTACACCGAGGCCTGTACTCTGGAGCGGGATCGATTTGGAGGAGGAGGGTCCGTCATGGTCTGGGGAGGTGTGCCACAGCATCATCGGACTGAGCTTGTTGTCATTGCAGGCAATCTCCACGCTGTGCGTTACAGGAAGACATCCTCCTCCCTCATGTGGTACCCTTCATGCAGGCTCATCCAGCATGACAATGCCACCAGCCATACTGCTCGTTCTGTTTGTGATTTTCTGCAAGACAGAAATGTCAGTGTTCTGCCATGGCCAGCTTAAGAGCTCTCGGATCTCAATCCCATTGAGCACGTCTGGGACCTGTTGGATCAGAGGGTGGTGGCTGGGGCCATTCCCCCAGAAATGTCCGTGAACTTGCATGTGCCTTGGTGGAAGAGCGGGGTAACATCTCAAAGCAAGAACTGGCAAATCTGGTGCAGTCCATGAGGAGATACACTGCAGTACTTAATGCAGCTGGTGGCCACACCAGATACTGACAGTTACGTTTGATCTTGACCCCCCTTTGTTTAGGGACACATTATTCCATTTCTGTTAGTCACATGTCTGTGGAACTTGTTCAGTTTATGTCTCAGTTGTTGAATCTTAAATATTTACACATGTTAAATTTGCTGAAAATAAACTTAATTGACAGTGAGAGGATGTTTTTTTTGCTGAGTTGATATGATCGAATACAAATCTTAGAATAAACTATTAAAGACGACCAGAACCCAGTGGATTCTCCAATTACATTGGATGAACTACAGGACAAAATACAAACCCCCACAACCCAAAAAGGCATGTGGTGTTGATGAAATGATCAAATATAGACCACAAATTCCATTTGGCTATACTAAAACTAGCATCATCCTTGGCTCTGGCATCTTCCCAATATTTGGAACCAAGGACTGATCACCCCAATCCACAAAAGTGGAGACAAATTTGACCCTAATAACTACCGTGGGATATGCGGCAACAGCAACCTTTGGGAAAATCCTCTGCATTATCATTAACAGCAGACTTGTACATTTCCTCAGTGAACACAATGTACAGAACAAATATCAAATTGTCTTTTACCAAATTACCGTACGTCAGACCACGTATTCACCCTGCACACCTAATTGACAAACAAACAAACCAAAACAAAGGCAAAGTCTTCTCATGTTTGTTGAATTCAAAGAGCTTTAGACTCAATTTGGCTTGAGGGTCTGCTATACAAATTGATGGAAAGTGGTGTTGGGGGGAAACATACAACATTATAAAATCCATGTAAAGAAACACACATTTCTTCCCACGGGCCGTGGGGTGAGGCAGGGATGCAGCTTAAGCCTCACCCTTTCCAACATTTTTATCAACGACCCGGGCGAGGGTACTAGAACAGTCTGCAGCACCCGGCCTCACCTGCTAGAATCTGAAGTCAAATGTCTACTGTTCGCTGATGATCTGGTGCTTCTGTCACCAACCAAGGAGGACCTACAGCAGCATCTAGATATTCTGCACAGATTCTGCCAGACCTGGGCCCTGGCGGTATATCTCAGTAAGACCAAAATAACGGTGTTCCAAAAAAGGTCCAGTTGACAGGTGTCACGCCCTTGGTCATTGTATTTTGTGTTTTTGTTATATGTTTGGGTAGGCCAGGGTGTGACATGGGTTTATATGTTGTGGTTCGTATTGGGGTTTGTATTATTTGGAAATTGCGGCTGATTAGGGTGTGGTATAGGCTTGGCTGCCTGAGGCGATTCTCAATTAGAGTCAGGTGCTTATCGTTGTCTCTGATTGGGAACCGTATTTAGGTAGCCTGAGTTCGCTTGTATTTCGTGGGTGTTTGTACCTGTCTCTGTGTTGTAGTCACCAGATAGGCTGTAATTAGTTTCACGTTCCATTCTGTTGTTTTTGTATTTAGTTTCAGTTATTTCATGTACTGCGTTTTCATTCATTAAAGGCATGAGTAACCTACACGCTGCATGTCGGTCCGACTCTCTTCATTCAACAGACGAACGTCGTTACAGAAAACACCCACCACCTCTCACGGACCGAGCAGCGTGTGAACTGGCAGAGCTAAAGGAGGACGTTATGGACGTTATGGACGGTAGAGGCATGGAGTATACGACGTGGGGGAAGAAATCGACAGGTGGGCGGCCGACCCAGAGCGAGTGCAGGAGCCCGCCTGGGATTCCCTGCAGCAGTGCGAAGAGGGCTATAGACGAATGGAGTCAAAAGGAGAACACGGCGACGCAGAGCGAAAACCGAAAGTAACCCCCAAATATTTTTATTGGGGAGGCGCAGAGAGAGAGTGGCTGAGTCAGAGTCAGACCTGAGCCCTCTCCCTGTTAATTGTGAGGAGCAGCAATATAAGGACTTCTGGTCTTGGGAGATGATATTAGACGGAAAAAGGACCCTGGGGCGCAGCCGGGGAGAATATCGCCGTCCCAAGGAAGAAATAGAAACTGGCTGAAGCAGAGAAGCGCAGGTATGAGGAGGCAGCACGGCGACGCGGTTGGAAGCCGGAAAAGTAGCCCCAAAAAATTATTGGGGGAGGCTAGAAGGGAGAGTAGTTATGCCAGGTAGGAGACCTGCGCATACCCCTGTGCTCACCATTGGGCTAGAGAGACCGGGCAGGCACCGTGTTATGCTATGGAGCGCACGGTGTTTCCAGTGCGGGTGCAGAGCCAGGTCATGACACATACCAGCCCTTCCTATAGGCCGGGCTAGAGTGGGCATCGAGCCAGGTAAGCTTGGGCAGGCTCGGTGCTCAAGAGCTCCAGTGCGCCTGCACGGTCCGGTCTATCCAGAGCCACCTCTACACACCAGTCCTCGGGTAGCAGCTCCCGCACCAGGCTTCCTGTGCGTGTCTCGATCCAGTACCACCAGTTCCAGCACCACGCACCAGGCCTCCAGTGCGCCTCGCCTGTTCAGCGCAGCCAGCGCTTTCTCCTCTCCTGCGCTGTCGGAGTCTCCCGCCTGTTTAGCGCAGCCAGAGCCTTTCTCCTCTCCTGCGCTGCCAGAGTCTCCAGTCTGCCCAGCGCCGCCAGTGCTCCCAGTCGGCCCAGCCAGTGCTCCCAGTCTGTGCTCCCAGTCTGCCCAGCGGCCAGTGCTCCCAGTCTGCCCAGCGGCCAGTGCTCCCAGTCTGCCCAGGCCAGTGCTCCCAGTCTGCCCAGCGCGGCCAGTGCTCCCAGTCTGCCCAGCGCGGCCAGTGCTCCCAGTCTGCCAGCGCGGCCAGTGCTCCCAGTCTGCCCAGCGCGCCAGTGCTCCCAGTCTGCCCAGCGCCGCCAGTCAGCCCAGCAGCCCTGCCCGACAACCAGTCTCTTCCAGATCTGCCCGACAACCAATCTCTTCCAGATCTGCCCGACAACCAGTCTCTTCCAGATCTGCCCGACAACCAGTCTCTTCCAGATCTGCCAGCCAGCCAGGATTTACTGGAGCCTACTACCTGCCTGAGCTTCATCTCAGTACTGGGCTTCCTCTCAGTACCAGGCTGCTGCCCCTCTGTCCCGAGCTGCCCCTCTGTCCCGAGCTGCCCCTCTGTCCCGAGCTGCCCCTCTGTCCCGAGCTGCCCCTCTGCTGCTGCCCCTCTGTCCCGAGCTGCTCCTCAGTTATGTGGGGATCTGGGTGAGGACTATTAGGCCATGGTCGGCGGAGAAGGTGGATTATCCCAGGACGCGAAGGAGAGGAAATAGGACATTAATGGAGTGGGGTCCAC
>NW_025754834.1:0-8537 GCF_021184085.1 Oncorhynchus gorbuscha
ACATCATCCAAACCACTGGACTGTTGGTCAGAGTCTCATCCACACATCATCCAAACCACTGGACTGTTGGTCAGAGTCTCATCCACACATCATCCAAACCACTGGACTGTTGGTCAGAGTCTCATCCACACATCATCCAAACCACTTAGACTGTTGGCTGAGTCTCATCCACACATCATCCAAACCACTGGACTGTTGGTCAGAGTCTCATCCACACATCATCCAAACCACTGGACTGTTGGTCAGAGTCTCATCCACACATCATCCAAACCACTGGACTGTTGGTCAGAGTCTCATCCACACATCATCCAAACCACTGGACTGTTGGTCAGAGTCTCATCCAAACCACTGGACTGTTGATCAGAGTCTCATCTTTCTATGATGGTAACTTACTAGTTTGAAGCTCAAACCGGTTGTTTTTTTCCTTGTCCAGATCCTCTCATGTGTAGAGAAGGAGATCCATGCAATGGAATCTGCTTGGTAGACTGAGAGAGATATTCAATATTCAAAACTCATGTCAACATGTGAGCCACTGGCAGCAATCTACTCAAGAGGTTTTAGTGTTTGTATTTAAAAATCCATGTGTATACGTGTTTATAGAGTGCATATTTAATCAGGAGTGAGTGTTCGGCACGTGTCTTTGCTTGTGCGTAGGTGTCTTCACAGTCCCTGCTGTTCCATGAGGTGTATTTTTTGTATCTCTGTTTTTAAAAATCTGATTCTACTGCTGCATCAGTTACCTGATGTGGAATAAGAGTCTCTATGTGGAATAGAGGGTCTATGTAGTACTGTGCACCCGTCATAGTCTGTTCTGAGCTGTGTGCCAGGGGTAAGACACATGTGTAAGACACACAGGAGTAAGACACACAGGTAAGACATACAGGAGGGTAAACACAGGGTAAGACACATAGTGTAAGACACACAGGATAAGACACACAGGGTAAGACACACAGGATAAGGGAATTAAGTAAATAGTAAACATAAGGTTATAAAAGACTGCAAGTAACACAGAGTAACACATACAGGGTGAGTAACACAGGTGAGTAACACAGACTGCGTAACACAGGGTGAGGCACACAGGGTGAGTAACACAGGGTGAGTAACAGGTGAGTGCAAGGTACACAGGGTGAGTAACACAGGGTGAGAACACAGGGTGAGTAACACAGGTTGAGTAACACAGACTGCATAACACAGGGTGAGGCACACAGGGTGAGTAACACAGACTGCATAACACAGGGTGAGGCACACAGGGTGAGTAACACAGGGTGGGAACACAATTAGGAAGTTACACAGGGTAAGTTACATAGAGTAGGTAACAGAGGTAAGTAACACAGGAGTAGGTAACTGGGAGTAGGTTACATAGCCTAGGGAACACAGGGTAAGCTAACACAGGGCAAGTTGCTATTAGCGTAGGTAACACAGGGTAAGTTACATAGCGTAGGGTAACACAGGGTAGTTACATAGCGTAGGTAACACAGGGCAAGATACATAGCGCTAGGTAACACAGGGTAAGTTACATAGCGATTAACACAGGGTAGAAGTAACACAGGGTAAGTAACACAGGGTAAGTTACATAGCGTAGGTAACACAGGGTAAGTAACACAGGGTAAGATACATAGCGTAGGTAACACAGGAGTAAGTAACACAGGGTAAGTAACACAGGGTAAGTTACATAGCGTAGGTAACACAGGGTAAGATACATAGAGTAGGTAACACAGGGTAAGTAACACAGGGTAAGATACATAGCGTAGGTAACACAGGGTAAGTAACACAGGGTAAGTAACACAGGGTAAGTAACACAGGGTAAGATACATAGCGGAGGTAACACAGGGTAAGTAACACAGGGTAACTTAGTCCAGCATTTAGTTCTGTCTCATCTTTAAAAAAAACAATGACAATCAAAGAAAGCAAAGAAGAAAAGTTGTCAACATTATTAAGTAAATGAGCTTTCTGTGAGTGCCACCTGATCATCTTGTCTTTTATTGTACCTTCTCCGTACATTGCTCAACTCACATCAACATCCTCAGTAAAAATGGTTCATTAATGTCTCTCCTTGTCCACATGGTTTATTAAATACGGACAGAGATCTTAGTGCCTTGATATAGAGTTAAAAACACTCAGTACACCAGACATGTGTCATTAATTAGAATGCTGTACACACTCAGCACACCAGACATGTGTCATTTAATGAGAGATCCTCACAGCCCGTTTCCATTCCTCAGTACTCCTGAGTCATTACTCACACAGTTAGCAAACACATGTATTTAAATTAAAACTCCAGGGTATGTATCCCAATTGACACCCCTGTTCCCTGTATAGTGCACTTGTTTTGACCATAGGGGTTTGGTAAAAAAGTAGTGCACTTGTTTTGACCATAGGGTTTTGGTCAAAAGTAGTGCACTTGTTTTGACCATAGGGTTTTGGTAAAAAAGTAGTGCACTTGTTTTGACCATAGGGGTTTGGTCAAAAGTAGTGCACTTGTTTTGACCATAGGGGTTTGGTAAAAAAGTAGTGCACTACGTAGGTAATAAAAGGATACGATTTGGCAGGCATCCTAGATTCACACGGGTTGTTGAGGAGCGATGGAGTTCCGTTCTCAACGCCTGATGGGAAGTAAAGTTCATGTTTTAACGGAGCGATTTGATGTTGGATGGCAGCGTGTGGGATGTCACATTCAGGTTGTGCTCCAGACAGACAGATGTGACCAATTGAGATGCATTACTGCCAGACTGATCCTGCGTCCGAAGGGCAAAGTTGATGATAACGAAATGTCAGTTCGACTCAAAGTCCTGCCGTATTTTTGCTATTGAAGCGGGTCTTTATTCAGATGTTATTTGCACGAGCCGAGACCTTTTGGGTTGATCTGATCTAACATCTGTCTGTAACACCGACAGGAATACAGAGGGAGGGCACACAGACAGGAATACGAGGGCACACAGACAGGAAAACGAGGGCACACAGACAGAATACGAGGGCACACAGACAGGAAAACGAGGGCACACAGACAGGAATACGAGCGGGCACACAGACAGGAAACGAGGGCACACAGACAGGAAAACGAGGGCACACAGACAGAATACGAGGGCACACAGACAGGAAAACGAGGGCACACAGACAGGAATACGAGGGCACACAGACACAGGAAAACGAGGGCACACAGACAGAATACGGGCACACAGACAGGAAAACGAGGGCACACCGACAGAATACGAGGGCACACAGACAGGAATACGAGGGCACACAGACAGGAATACGAGGGCACACAGACAGGAATACGAGGGCACACAGACAGAATACGAGGGCACACAGACAGGAAAACGAGGGCACACCGACAGGAATACGAGGGCACACAGACAGGAATACGAGGGCACACAGACAGAAATACGAGGGCACACAGACAGGAATACGAGGGCACACAGACAGGAATACGAGGGCACACAGACAGGAAAACGAGGGGCACACAGACAGGAAAACGGGCACACAGACAGGAAAATGAGGGGGCACACAGACAGGAATACGAGGGCACACAGACAGGAAAACGAGGGCACACAGACAGGAATACGAGGGCACACAGACAGGAATACGAGGCACACAGACAGGAAAACGAGGGCACACAGACAGGAATACGAGGGCACACAGACAGGAATACGAGGGCACACAGACAGGAAAACAAGGGAACAGACAGAATACGAGGGAACAGACAGGAATACGAGGGCACACACAGAGGGCACACAGACAGGAATACGAGGGCACACAGACAGGAATACGAGGGCACACAGACAGGAAAACGAGGGAACAGACAGGAATACGAGGAACAGACAGGAATACGAGGGCACACAGACAGGAAAACGAGGGCACACAGACAGGAATACGAGGGCACACAGACAGGAATACGAGGGCACACAGACAGGAAAACGAGGGAACAGACAGAATACGAGGGAACAGACAGGAATACGAGGGCACACAGACAGGAAAACGAGGGCACACAGACAGGAATACGGGCACACAGACAGGAATACGAGGGCACACAGACAGGAAAACGAGGGAACAGACAGGAATACGAGGAACAGACAGAATACGAGGGCACACAGACAGGAAAACGAGGGCACACAGACAGGAATATGAGGGCACACAGACAGGAATACGAGGGCACACAGACAGAATACGAGGGCACACAGACAGGAAAACGAGGGCACACAGACAGAATACGAGGGCACACAGACAGAATACGAGGCACACAGACAGGAATACGAGGGCACACAGACAGAATACGGGCACACCGACAGGAAAACGAGGGCACACAGACAGGAATACGAGGGCACACAGACAGGAATACGAGGGCACACCGACAGGAAAACGAGGGCACACAGACAGGAATACGAGGGCACACCGACAGGAAAACGAGGGCACACAGACAGGAATACGAGGGCACACACACAGGAATACGAGGGCACACAGACAGGAATACGAGGGCACACAGACAGGAATACGAGGGCACACAGACAGGAATACGAGGGCACACCGACAGGAAAACGAGGGCACACAGACAGGAATACGAGGGCACACAGACAGGAATACGAGGGCACACAGACAGGAATACGAGGCACACAGACAGGAAAACGAGGCACACAGACAGGAATACGAGGGCACACAGACAGGAATACGGGCACACAGACAGGAATACGAGGGCACACAGACAGGAATACGAGGGCACACAGACACGGGCACACCGACAGGAATACGAGGGCACACAGACAGGAATACGAGGGCACACAGACAGGAATACGAGGGCACACCGACAGGAAAACGAGGGCACACAGACAGGAATACGAGGGCACACAGACAGGAATACAGGCACACCGACAGGAAAACGAGGGCACACAGACAGGAATACGAGGGCACACAGACAGGAAAACGAGGGCACACAGACAGGAATACGAGGGCACACAGACAGGAAAACGAGGGCACACAGACAGGAATACGAGGGCACACAGACAGGAAAACAGGGACAGACAGGAATACGGGCACACAGACAGGAAATACGAGGGCACACAGACAGGAATACGAGGGCACACAGACAGGAATACGAGGGCACACAGACAGAATACGAGGGCACACAGACAGAATACGAGGGCACACAGACAGAATACGAGGGCACACAGACAGGAATCGGGGCACACCGACAGGAAAACCAGGGCACACAGACAGGAATACGAGGGCACACAGACAGGAATACGAGGGCACACAGACAGGAAAATGAGGGCACACAGACAGAATACGAGGGACAGACAGGAATCGGGCACACAGACAGGAATACGAGGGCACACAGGCAGGAAATGAGGGAACAGACAGGAAAATGGGGAACAGACAGGAAAATGAGGGAACAGACAGGAACAGACAGGAAAATGAAGGAAAAAGACAGGAAAATGGGGAACAGACAGAACAGACAGGAAAATGAGGGAACAGACAGGAAAATGGGGGAACAGACAGGAACAGACAGGAACAGACAGGAAAATGAGGGAACAGACAGGAAAATGAGGGAACAGACAGGAAAACGAGGGAACAGACAGGAAAACGAGGGAACAGACAGGAAAACGAGGGAACAGACAGGAAAATGGGGAACAGACAGGAGATCGGGGTAAAGAATGACCCAGAGCACCATGCAGGACTGGAGGATATCGGGGTAAAGAATGACCCAGAGCACTAGGCAGGACTGGAGGGGATCGAGGTAAAGAATGACCCAGAGCACTAGGCAGGACTGGAGGAGATCGGGGTAAAGAATGACCCAGAGCACTAGGCAGGACTGGAGGAGATCGAGGTAAAAAATGACCCAGAGCACTAGGCAGGACTGGAGGGGATCGGGGTAAAGAATGACCCAGAGCACTAGGCAGGACTGGAGGAGATCAGGGTAAATGGTGACCCAGAGCACTAGGCAGGACTGAAGGAGATCAGGGTAAAAAATGACCCAGAGCACAGGGGCAGGACTGGAGAGATCGGGGTGAAGAGTGACCCAGAGCACTAGGCAGGACTGGAGGAGATCAGGGTAAAGAATGACCCAGAGCACTAGGCAGGACTGGAGAGATCGGGGTGAAGAGTGACCCAGAGCACTAGGCAGGACTGGAGAGATCGAGTAAAGAAATGACCCAGAGCACTAGGCAGGACTGAAGGAGATCAGGGTAAAAAATGACCCAGAGCACTAGGCAGGACTGGAGGAGATCGGGTAAATGGTGACCCAGAGCACTAGGCAGGACTGAAGGAGATCGGGGTAAAGAATGACCCAGAGCACTAGCAGGACTGGAGGAGATCGGGTGAAGAGTGACCCAGAGCACTAGGCAGGACTGGAGGAGATCGGGGTAAATGACCCAGAGCACTAGGCAGGACTGGAGGAGATCGGGGTAAGAATGACCCAGAGCACTAGGCAGGACTGGAGGAGATCAGGGTAAATGGTGACCCAGAGCACTAGGCAGGACTGGAGGAGATACCCAGAGCACTAGGCAGGACTGGAGGAGATGGGTGAAGAGTGACCCAGAGCACTAGGCAGGACTGGAGGAGATCGGGGTAAAGAATGACCCAGAGCACTAGGCAGGACTGGAGGAGATCGGGGTGAAGAGTGACCCAGAGCACTAGGCAGGACTGGAGGAGATCGGGGTAAGAATGACCCAGAGCACTAGGCAGGACTGGAGGAGATCAGGGTGAAGAGTGACCCAGAACACTAGGCAGGACTGGAGGAGATCAGGGTAAATGGTGACCCAGAGCACTAGGCAGGACTGGAGGAGATCGGGGTAAAGAATGACCCAGAGCACTAGGCAGGACTGGAGATTGGGGGAAGATGACCCAGAGCACTAGGCAGGACTGGAGAGATCGGTGATGACCCAGAGCACTAGGCAGAACTGGGATCTGAATGGAGACTAGGCAGGACTGGAAAGAATGACCCAGAGCACTAGAGCAGGACTGGAGAGATCGGGGTAGAATGACCCAGAGCACTAGGCAGGACTGGAGGAGGCCGGGAGGTGAAGAGTGACAGAGCACTAGGCAGGACTGGGAGGAGATCGGGGTAAATGGTGACCCAGAGCACTAGGCAGGACTGGGAGATCGGGAGTGAAATGACCCAGAGCACTAGGCAGGACTAGGAGGAGATCGGGGTGAAAAGTGACCCAGAGCACTAGGCAGGACTGGAGGAGATCGGGGTAAGAATGACCCAGAGCACTAGGCAGGACTGGAGGAGATCAGGGTAAAAAATGACCCAGAGCACTAGGCAGGACTGGAGGAGATCGAGGTAAAAAATGACCCAGAGCACTAGGCAGGACTGGAGGAGATCGGGTGAAAATGGTGACCCAGAGCACTAGGCAGGACTGAAGGAGATCGGGGTAAAGAATGACCCAGAGCACTAGGCAGGACTGGAGGAGATCGGGGTGGCGATTGACCCAGAGCACTAGGCAGGACTGGAGATCGGGGTAAAGAGAATGACCCAGAGCACTAGGCAGGACTGGAGAATCGGGGTAAAATGACCCAGAGCACTAGGCAGGAGAAGATCGGGTAAAGAATGACCCAGAACACTAGAGAGGACTCAGAGATCGGGCAATGGTGACCCAGAACAAGCACTGAAGAGATCAGGGTAAATGGTGACCCAGAGCACTGGAAGGAGATCGGGGTAAAGAATGACCCAGAGCACTAGAGCGGGACTGGAGGAGATCGAGGTAAAGAATGACCCAGAGCACTAGGCAGAACTGGAGGAGATCGGGGTAAATGACCCAGAGCACTAGGCAGGACTGGAGGAGATCGGGTAAGAATGATCAATGCACTGGAAGCAGGACTGGAGATCGGGGTAAGATTGACAGAGCACTGAGCCGTACTGGAGATCGGGGTAAACAATGACCCAGAGCACTATTCAAGACTGGAGGAGATCGGGGTAAAGAGTGACCCAGAGCACTAGGCAGGACTGGAGGAGATCGGGGTAAAGAGTGACCCAGAGCACTAGGCAGGACTGGAGGAGATCGGGGTAAAGAATGACCCAGAGCACTATTCAGGACTGGAGGAGATCGGGGTAAAGAATGACCCAGAGCACTAGGCAGGACTGGAGGAGATCGGGGTGAAGAGTGACCCAGAGCACTAGGCAGGACTGGAGGAGATCGGGGTAAAGAATGACCCAGAGCACTAGGCAGGACTGGAGGAGATCGGGGTAAAGGATGACCCAGAGCACTAGGCAGGACTGGAGGAGATCGGGGTAAATGGTGACCCAGAGCACTAGGCAGGACTGAAGGAGATCGGGGTAAAGAATGACCCAGAGCACTAGGCAGGACTGAAGGAGATCGGGGTGAAGAGTGACCTAGAGCACTAGGCAGGACTGGAGGAGATCGGGGTAAAGAATGACCCAGAGCACTATTCAGGACTGGAGGAGATCGGGGTAAAGAATGACCCAGAGCACTAGGCAGGACTTGAGGAGATCGAGGTAAAGAATGACCCAGAGCACTAGGCAGGACTGGAGGAGATATGGGTAAAGAATGACCCAGAGCACTAGGCAGGACTGGAGGAGCTCG
>NW_025754835.1:0-8536 GCF_021184085.1 Oncorhynchus gorbuscha
GAGGCTATATACAGTAGAGAGGCTATATACAGTAGAGAGGCTATATACAGTCAGCGAGGCTATATACAGTAGAGAGGCTATATACAGTAGAGAGGCTATATACAGTAGAGAGGCTATATACAGTAGCGAGGCTATATACAGTAGAGAGGTTATATACAGTAGAGAGGTTATATACAGTAGCGAAACTACATACAGTAGAGAGGCTATATACAGTAGAGAGGTTATATACAGTAGAGAGGCTATATACAGTAGAGAGGCTATATACAGTAGAGAGGCTATAGACAGTAGAGGTTATATACAGTAGAGTGGTTATATACAGTAGAGAGGCTATATACAGTAGAGGCTACAGCAGTAGAGAGGCTATATACAGTAGAGAGGCTACAGCAGTAGAGAGGCTATATACAGTAGAGAGGCTATATACAGTAGAGAGGCTATATACAGTAGAGAGGCTACAGCAGAGAAGTTATATACAGTAGAGAGGCTATATACAGTAGAGAGGCTATATACAGTAGAGAGGCTATATACAGTAGAGAGACTATATACAGTAGAGAGGCTATATACAGTAGAGAGGCTATATACAGTAGAGAGGCTATATACAGTAGAGGCTATATACAGTAGAGAGGCTATATACAGTAGAGAGGCTATATACAGTAGAGAGACTATATACAGTAGAGAGGTTATATACAGTAGAGGCGCTATATACAGTAGAGAGGCTATATACAGTAGAGAGGCTATATACAGTAGAGAGGCTATAGACAGTAGAGAGGTTATATACAGTAGAGAGGCTATATACAGTAGAGAGGCTATATACAGTAGAGAGGTTATATACAGTAGAGACACTATAGACAGTAGAGGCTATATACAGTAGAGAGGCTATATACAGTAGAGAGACTACATACAGACACCGGTTAGTCAGACCGATTGAGATAGTACGTACATGTAGATGGGGCGGCAGGGTAGCCTAGTGGTTAGAGCGTTGGACTAGTAACCGGAAGGTTGTGAGTTCAAACCCCCCAGCTGACAAGGTACAAATCTGTCGCTCTGCCCCTGAACAGGCCGTCATTGAAAATAAGAATTTGTTCTTAACTGACTTGCCTGGTTAAATAAAGGTAAAACAAGATATGGTTAAAGTGACATTTTCTAGTTAAGTAAGTGAAAGCATCTCACAGTATGAGAGCTAATGATCGAGGATCAGCCTTTAGATGGTAATGAATCAGACTATATGGGACAGGAAGGACCTCATCCTAGATCAGTCCTCCCACTGTAACAAGTGTTATGACTACAGAGACTGGTGGTGATGTGATGACGCGGCTGGAAGCCCAGTCTCTTTTACAGCATCGCTGGCACAACTCTCCTCATCACTACACTAATGGGTCAACGTGCCTACGAATGAATCAGCCTAAGCTCTCATCTTCCCGAGCTGCCTTCATTTACCAGGGTCAGTCATATTCTCCTGTCATAACTCACTTCCCTGTTTCACAAATGGTTCCCCCCCCCCTCCCCCTCTAGTCAACAGTAGTGCACCATATTAGGGGGAAAGAGTGCTATTTGTGACTCAGACACTGAACTTACCTCACAGTCGTCTCTCTTTATGTTTCTGGTCTAGCAGTTACATATCCCCCCCTCCACCCCCTTTTGTCAACAGTAGTGCACCATATTAGGGGGAAAGAGTGCTATTTGTGACTCAGACACTGAACTAGAGGGGAGGGGGGACCATTTGTGAAACAGGGAAGTGAGTCAGTCATCTCTCTTTATGTTTCTGTCTAGCAGTTACATACCCCCCTCCACCCGCTTTTGTCAACAGTAGTGCACCATATTAGAGGGAAAGAGTGCTATTTGTGACTCAGACACTGAACTTACCTCACAGTCGTTTCTCTTTATGTTTCGGTCTAGCAGTTACATCCTCTCAAATTGACATCTAAAAATATTTTAACTCTCACGTACCTTGTACAACTGGGAATTCATGACTAGACGACTGATTAGAATATATGGAAATATTACAACACATATCAGAGAGTCTTCAGTTTATTCTTAATTACATTTTCATTCAAATTGCTATGAGCTATTCTGGTTGTTGTTGATTTCATGTAATGAATGTAGAGAAGTATTAGTGATCTCCTTTTATAGTGTCTCTAGAGGAGCAGCGTTAGTGATCTCCTTTTTATAGTGTCTCTAGAGGAGCAGCGTTAGTGATCTCCTTTTATAGTGTCTCCCTGGAGGAGCAGCGTTAGTGATCTCCTTTTATAGCGTCTCTAGAGGAGCAGTGATCTCCTTTTATAGTGTCTCTAGAGGAGCAGCGTTAGTGATCTCCTTTTATAGTGTCTCTAGAGGAGCAGCGTTAGTGATCTCCTTTTATAGCGTCTCTAGAGGAGCAGCGTTAGTGATCTCCTTTTATAGTGTCTCTAGAGGAGCAGCGTTAGTGATCTCCTTTTATAGTGTCTCCCTGGAGGAGCAGCGTTAGTGATCTCCTTTTATAGTGTCTCTAGAGGAGCAGCGTTAGTGATCTCCTTTTATAGTGTCTCTAGAGGAGCAGCGTTAGTGATCTCCTTTTATAGCGTCTCTAGAGGAGCAGCGTTAGTGATCTCCTTTTATAGTGTCTCCCTGGAGGAGCAGCGTTAGTGATCTCCTTTATAGCGTCTCTAGAGGAGCAGCGTTAGTGATCTCCTTTTATAGCGTCTCTAGAGGAGCAGCGTTAGTGATCTCCTTTTACAGTGTCTCTAGAGGAGCAGCGTTAGTGATCTCCTTTTATAGTGTCTCCTGGAGGAGCAGCGTTAGTGATCTCCTTTTATAGCGTCTCTAGAGGAGCAGCGTTAGTGATCTCCTTTTATAGTGTCTCCTGGAGGAGCAGCGTTAGTGATCTCCTTTTATAGCGTCTCTAGAGGAGCAGCGTTAGTGATCTCCTTTTATAGTGTCTCTAGAGGAGCAGCGTTAGTGATCTCCTTTTATAGTGTCTCCTGGAGGAGCAGCGTTAGTGATCTCCTTTTATAGTGTCTCTAGAGGAGCAGCGTTAGTGATCTCCTTTTATAGTGTCTCTAGAGGAGCAGCGTTAGTGATCTCCTTTTATAGTGTCTCCCTGGAGGAGCAGCGTTAGTGATCTCCTTTTATAGTGTCTCTAGAGGAGCAGCGTTAGTGATCTCCTTTATAGCGTCTCCCTGGAGGAGCAGCGTTAGTGATCTCCTTTTATAGTGTCTCTAGAGGAGCAGCGTCAGTGATCTCCTTTTATAGTGTCTCTAGAGGAGCAGCGTTAGTGATCTCCTTTTATAGTGTCTCTAGAGGAGCAGCGTTAGTGATCTCCTTTTATAGTGTCTCTAGAGGAGCAGCGTTAGTGATCTCCTTTTATAGTGTCTCTAGAGGAGCAGCGTTAGTGATCTCCTTTTATAGTGTCTCTAGAGGAGCAGCGTTAGTGATCTCCTTTTATAGTGTCTCTAGAGGAGCAGCGTTAGTGATCTCCTTTTATAGTGTCTCTAGAGGAGCAGCGTTAGTGATCTCCTTTTATAGTGTCTCCTGGAGGAGCAGCGTTAGTGATCTCCTTTTATAGTGTCTCTAGAGGAGCAGCATCAGTGATCTCCTTTTATAGTGTCTCCTAGAGGAGCAGCGTTAGTGATCTCCTTTTATAGTGTCTCTAGAGGAGCAGCGTTAGTGATCTCCTTTTATAGTGTCTCTAGAGGAGCAGCGTTAGTGATCTCCTTTTATAGTGTCTCTAGAGGAGCAGCGTTAGTGATCTCCTTTTATAGTGTCTCTAGAGGAGCAGCGTTAGTGATCTCCTTTTATAGTGTCTCTAGAGGAGCAGCGTTAGTGATCTCCTTTTATAGTGTCTCCCTGGAGGAGCAGCGTTAGTGATCTCCTTTTATAGCGTCTCCTAGAGGAGCAGCGTTAGTGATCTCCTTTTATAGCGTCTCCCTGGAGGAGCAGCGTTAGTGATCTCCTTTTATAGCGTCTCCTGGAGGAGCAGCGTTAGTGATCTCCTTTTATAGCGTCTCCCTAGAGGAGCAGCGTTAGTGATCTCCTTTATAGCGTCTCCCTGAGGAGCGCGCAGATCTCCTTTTTATAGTTCTCCCTGGAGGAGCAGGTGAGGCATCTCTTTTATAGTGTCTCCTGGAGGAGCAGCGTTAGTGATCTCCTTTATAGTGTCTCTAGAGGAGCAGCATCAGTGATCTCCTTTTATAGTGTCTCTAGAGGAGCAGCGTTAGTGATCTCCTTTTATAGTGTCTCTAGAGGAGCAGCGTTAGTGACTTCTTTATAGTGTCTCTAGAGGAGCAGCGTTAGTGATTCCTTTATAGTGTCTCTAGAGGAGCAGCGTCAGTGATCTCCTTTTATAGTGTGTTCTAGAGGAGCAGCGTTAGTGATCTCCTTTATAGTGTCTCTAGAGGAGCAGCGTTAGTGATCTCTTTTATAGTGTCTCTAGAGGAGCAGCATCAGTGATCTCCTTTATAGTGTTCTAGAGGAGCAGCGTTAGTGATCTCTTTTATAGTGTCTCTAGAGGAGCAGCGTTAGTGATCTCCTTTTATAGCGTCTCCCTGAAGCAGCATTAGTGATCTCCTTTATAGCGTCTTCCTGAGGAGCAGCGTTAGTGATCTCCTTTTATAGTGTCTCTAGAGGAGCAGCGTAAGATCTCTTACAGTGTGTCTCTAGAGGAGCAGCGTTAGTGATCTCCTTTTATAGTGTCTCCCTGGAGGAGCAGCATCAGGTGATCTCCTTTTAGTAGTGTCTCTAGAGGAGCAGCGTTAGTGATCTCCTTTTATAGTGTCTCTAGAGGAGCAGCGTTAGTGATCTCTCCTTTATAGTGTCTCTAGAGGAGCAGCATCAGTGGTCTCCTTTTATAGCGTCTCCCTGAGTGAGCAGCATCGTGCAGAGGACAGGATGAAAGAGGCTGAAGCCCCACAAGACTGTGTAACCCTGCCTCTCACAAAATCATCCTCGTGTTTCAACATTTCCATGTTGTGTCACACAGATCCTGAAACCTACAATTTCGAGAGATAGGAGAGAGAGAGAGAGAGAGAGAGAGAGAGAGAGAGAGAGAGAGAGAGAGAGAGAGAGAGAGAGAGAGAGAGAGAGATTCACAGAGTTTTCTTTTTGCAGGAATACAGATAGTTCTCGCCAAATGGCTTGTCAGTCACAGTGAATGAAAGTGCTGTGAACCAACTGACAGGTGTTTGTTAGACATCAGCTGATAAAGACAGAACTTTTGCATGTTGATGAGACATCAATGCCACACAGAGACTTGTATTGTTGACCTTTAAATGAGAGATGATTCCCAACCTCGTCTACTAGTGATAGTCATAACTGGCTAGTAAAATGAGAGATGATTCCTAACTCGTCACTAGTGATAGTAGTTAACTGGCTAGTAAATGAGAGATGATCCCCTAACCTCGTCACTAGTGATAGAAGTTAACTATCTAGTAAAGGAGAGATGATTCCCAACCTCGTCACTAGTGATAGTCGTTAACTAGCTAGTAAATGAGATGATCCTCAACCCGTCACTAGTGATAGTAGTTAACTATCTAGCAGCGAGAGATGATTCCCAACCTCACTAGTGATAGTAGTTAACTAGCTAGTAAAGGAGAGATGATTCCCAACCTCGTTACCAGTGATAGTAGCTAACTAGCTAGTAAAGGAGAGATGATTCCCAACCTCGTCACTAGTGATAGTAGTTAACTAGCTAGTAAAGAGAGAGATTGGTTCTGGGATTATTAGTAAAGGAAGATGACCCAACCTTACTAGTGATAGTAGTTAACAAGATAAGAGATGATTCCCAACCTCACACTACTGGTCAGCTGATACTCTACTGTCTGGGCATCTCAAGATGACTCCCCTACTCAAGCCTTACCAAGGCCAGGCTGCTGATACTCTACTCTCCTACCTCCTCTGCTCTTACCAACCAGTCCCCTCTTCCTCTCCTCTTCTACTGTTTACCAACCTGTCCCCTCTTCCCTCTCCTTACTCCACTAACCTGTCCCTCTTCCTCTCCTCTACTTTACTAACCTGTCCCCTCTTCCTCTCCTCTACTCTTAACAACCTGTCCCCTCTTCCTCTCCTCTGTTTTTACTAACTTGTCCTTGCTTTCCTTCTCCTCCTCTCTCTGTTTCATTAACCTGTCCCTCTTTTCCCTCTCCTCCCTCTCCTCTGTTTTACCAACTTTGTCCCCTCTTCCTTCTCCTCTTCCTCCTCTGTTCATTAACCTGTCCCTTTCTTCCTTCCCTCTCTGTTTTACTAACCTGTCCCTTTCCCTTCTCCCTTCCTTCTTCCTTCTGTTTCTGAATAACCTGTCCCTTCTCCTCTCTCTGTTTCATTTTTAACTTGTTCCTTTGCTTTCCCCTTCTCCTTCCTTCTCTGCTCTTACTTCAACCTTGTCCCTCTTTTTCCTTCCTCCCTTCTCTGTTTTACTAACCTGTCCCTCTTCCTCTCCTCCTCTCCTCTGCTCTTACCAACCTGTCCCCTCTTCCTCTCCTCCTCTCCTCTGCTCTTACCAACCTGTCCCTCTTCCTCTCCTCCTCCTCTGCTCTTACCAACCTGTCCCTCTTCCTCTCCTCCTCTCCTCTGCTCTTACCAACCTGTCCCCTCTTCCTCTCCTCTGCTCTTAACAACCTGTCCCCTCTTCCTCTCCTCTGCTCTTAACAACCTGTCCCCTCTTCCTCTCCTCTGCTCTTACCAACCTGTCCCCTCTTCCTCTCCTCCTCTCCTCTGCTCTTACCAACCTGTCCCTCTTCCTTCCTCCTCTCCTCTGCTCTTACCAACCTGTCCCCTCTTCTCTCCTCCTCTCCTGCTCTTACCAACCTGTCCCCTCTTCATCTCCTCCTCTCCTCTGCTCTTACCAACCTGTCCCCTCTTCCTCTCCTCCTCTCCTCTGCTCTTACCAACCTGTCCCCTCTTCCTCTCCTCCTCTCCTCTGCTCTTACCAACCTGTCCCCTCTTCCTCTCCTCCTCTCCTCTGCTCTTACCAACCTGTCCCCTCTTCCTCTCCTCCTCTCCTCTGCTCTTACCAACCTGTCCCTCTCTTCCTCTCCTCCTCTCCTCTGCTCTTACCAACCTGTCCCCTCTTCCTCTCCTCTGCTCTTACCAACCTGTCCCCTCTTCCTCTCCTCCTCTCCTCTGCTCTTACCAACCTGTCCCCTCTTCCTCTCCTCCTCTCCTCTGCTCTTACCAACCTGTCCCCTCTTCCTCTCCTCTCCCTCTCCTCTCCTCTCTCCTCTCCTCTCCTCTCCTCTCCTCTCCTCTCCTCTCCTCTCCTCTCCTCTCCTCTCCTCTCCTCTCCTCTCCTCTCCTGCCCACGTTGCTACCTGTCTCCCTCTCCTCTCCTGCCCACGTTGCTACCTGTCTCCCTCTCCTCTCCTCTCCTGCCCACGTTGGTACCTGTCTCCCTCTCCTCTCCTGCCCACGTTGCTACCTGTCTCCCTCTCCTCTCCTGCCCAGCGTTGCTACCTGTCTCCCTCTCCTCTCCTGCCCAGCATTGCTACCTGTCTCCCTCTCCTCTCCTCTCCTCTCCTGCCCAGCGTTGCTACCTGTCTCCCTCTCCTCTCCTCTCCTGCCCAGCGTTGCTACCTGTCTCCCTCTCCTCTCCTCTCCTCTCCTGCCCAGCGTTGCTACCTGTCTCCCTCTCCTCTCCTCTCCTGCCCATCGTTGCTACCTGTCTCCCTCTCCTCTGCTCTCCTGCCCAGCGTTGCTACCTGTCTCCCTCTCCTCTCCTCTCCTGCCCAGCGTTGCTACCTGTCTCCCTCTCCTCTCCTCTCCTGCCCAGCGTTGCTACCTGTCTCCCTCTCCTCTCCTCTCCTGCCCATCGTTGCTACCTGTCTCCCTCTCCTCTCCTCTCCTGCCCAGCGTTGCTACCTGTCTCCCTCTCCTCTCCTCTCCTGCCCAGCGTTGCTACCTGTCTCCCTCTCTTCTTCTCCTGCCCAGCGTTATACCTGTCTCCCTCTCCTCTTCTCTCCTGTCCAGGGCTGCTACCTGTCTCCCTCTCCTCTTCTCTCCTGCCCAGGGCTGCTACCTGTCTCCCTCTCCTCTTCTCTCCTGCCCAGCGTTGCTACCTGTCTCCCTCTCCTCTTCTCTCCTGCCCAGCGCTGCTACCTGTCTCCCTCTCCTCTTCTCCTCCTGCCCAGCGTTGCTACCTTTCTCCCTCTCCTCTCCTGCCCAGCATTGCTACCTGTCTCCCTCTCCTCTTCTCTCCTGCCCAGGGCTGCTACCTGTCTCCCTCTCCTCTCCTCTCCTGCCCAGCGTTGCTACCTGTCTCCCTCTCCTCTTCTCTCCTGCCCAGGGCTGCTACCTGTCTCCCTCCTCCTCTTCTCTCCTGCCCAGCGTTGCTACCTGTCTCCCTCTCCTCTCCTCTCCTGCCCATCGTTGCTACCTGTCTCCTCTCCTCTCCTGCCCAACGTTGCTGTCTCCCTCTCTTCCCCTGCCCAGGGCTGCTACCTGTCACCATCAGGATTAGCATGACACATTTTCAGCTGTTGACGGTTACCCCAGAGAGACCTCAGACACTGTACCTCCTCTTCTCTCCCTGGCAGGACAATGTCTGCTCTGCTCCTCTGCTCTCCTCGGAACT
>NW_025754836.1:0-8536 GCF_021184085.1 Oncorhynchus gorbuscha
ACTAGCCTACCAGCCACTAGCCTACCAGCCACTAGCCTACCAGCCACTAGCCTACCAGCCACTAGCCTACCAGCCACTAGCCTACCAGCCACTAGCCTACCAGCCACTAGCCTACCAGCCACTAGCCTACCAGCCACTAGCCTACCAGCCACTAGCCTACCAGCCACTCAGCTCTACCTGCCACGAGCCTACCGAAGCCACTCAGCCTACACTAGCCATCTAGCCTACCAGCCACTAGCCTACCAGCCACCAGCCACTCAGCCACTAACCTACCAGCCACTCAGCCTACCTGCCACTAGCCTACCAGCCACTAGCCTACCAGCCACTAGCCTACCAGCCACTAACCTACCAGCCACTAACCTACCAGCCACTAGCCTACCAGCCACTAGCCCACCTACCAGCCACTAGCCTACCAGCCACTAGCCTACCAGCCACTAGCCTACCAGCCACTAGCCTACCAGCCACTAGCCTACCAGCCACTAGCCTACCAGCCACTAGCCCACCAGCCACTAGCCTACTCAGCCACTAGCCTAACCAGCCACTAGCCTACCAGCCACTAGCCTACCAGCCACCAGCCTACCAGCCACTAGCTACTACCAGCCACTAACCTACCAGCCACTAACCTACCAGCCACTAATCCTACCAGCCACTAGCCTACCAGCCACTAGCTCTACCAGCCACTAGCCTACCAGCCACTAGCCTACCAGCCACTAGCCTACCAGCCACTAACCTACCAGCCACTAGCCTACCAGCCACTAGCCTACCAGCCACTAGCCTACCAGCCACTAGCCTACCAGCCACTAACCTACCAGCCACTAGCCTACCAGCCACTAACCTACCAGCCACTAGCCTACCAGCCACTAGCCTACCAGCCACTAGCCTACCAGCCACTAGCCTACCAGCCACTAGCCTACCAGCCACTAGCCTACCAGCCACTAGCCTACCAGCCACTAGCCTACCAGCCACTAGCCTACCAGCCACTAGCCTACCAGCCACTAGCCTACCAGCCACTAGCCTACCAGCCACTAGCCTACCAGCCACTAGCCTACCAGCCACTAGCCTACCAGCCACTAACCTACCACGCCACTAGCCTACCAGCCACTAGCCTACCAGCCACTAGCCTACCAGCCACTAGCCTACCAGCCACTAGCCTACCAGCCACTAGCCTACCAGCCACTAGCCTACCAGCCACTAGCCTACCAGCCACTAGCCTACCAGCCACTAGCCTACCAGCCACTAGCCTACCAGCCACTAGCCTACCCAGCCACTAGCCTACCAGCCACTAACCTACCAGCCACTAGCCTACCAGCCACTAGCCTACCAGCCACTAGCCTACCAGCCACTAGCCTACCAGCCACTAGCCTACCAGCCACTAGCCTACCAGCCACTAGCCTACCAGCCACTAGCCTACCAGCCACTAGCCTACCAGCCACTAGCCTACCAGCCACTAGCCTACCAGCCACTAGCCTACCTGCCACTAGCCTACCAGCCACTAGCCTACCAGCCACTAGCCTACCAGCCACTAGCCTACCAGCCACTAGCCTACCAGCCACTAGCCTACCTGCCACTAGCCTACCAGCCACTAGCCTACCAGCCACTAGCCTACCAGCCACTAGCCTACCAGCCACTAGCCTACCAGCCACTAGCCTACCAGCCACTAGCCTACCTGCCACTAGCCTACCAGCCACTAGCCTACCAGCCACTAGCCTACCAGCCACTAACCTACCAGCCACTAGCCTACCAGCCACTAGCCTACCAGCCACTAGCCTACCAGCCACTAGCCTACCAGCCACTAGCCTACCAGCCACTAGCCTACCAGCCACTAGCCTACCAGCCACTAGCCTACCAGCCACTAGCCTACCAGCCACTAGCCTACCAGCCACTAGCCTACCAGCCACTAGCCTACCAGCCACTAGCCTACCAGCCACTAGCCTACCTAGCCACTAGCCTACCAGCCACTAGCCTACCAGCCACTAGCCTACCAGCCACTAGCCTACCAGCCACTAGCCTACCAGCCACTAGCCTACCAGCCACTAGCCTACCAGCCACTAGCCTACCAGCCACTAGCCTACCAGCCACTAGCCTACCAGCCACTAGCCTACCAGCCACTAGCCTACCAGCCACTAGCCTACCAGCCACTAGCCTACCAGCCACTAGCCTACCAGCCACTAGCCTACCAGCCACTAGCCTACCAGCCACTAGCCTACCAGCCACTAGCCTACCAGCCACTAGCCTACCAGCCACTAGCCTACCAGCCACTAGCCTACCAGCCACTAGCCTACCAGCCACTAGCCTACCAGCCACTAGCCTACCAGCCACTAACCTACCAGCCACTAGCCTACCAGCCACTAGCCTACCAGCCACTAGCCTACCAGCCACTAGCCTACCAGCCACTAGCCTACCAGCCACTAGCCTACCAGCCACTAGCCTACCAGCCACTAGCCTACCAGCCACTAGCCTACCAGCCACTAGCCTACCAGCCACTAGCCTACCAGCCACTAGCCTACCAGCCACTAGCCTACCAGCCACTAGCCTACCAGCCACTAGCCTACCAGCCACTAGCCTACCAGCCACTAGCCTACCAGCCACTAGCCTACCAGCCACTAGCCTACCTGCCACTAGCCTACCAGCCACTAGCCTACCAGCCACTAGCCTACCAGCCACTAGCCTACCAGCCACTAGCCTACCAGCCACTAGCCTACCAGCCACTAGCCTACCAGCCACTAGCCTACCAGCCACTAGCCTACCAGCCACTAGCCTACCAGCCACTAGCCTACCAGCCACTAGCCTACCAGCCACTAGCCTACCAGCCACTAGCCTACCTGCCACTAGCCTACCAGCCACTAGCCTACCAGCCACTAGCCTACCAGCCACTAGCCTACCAGCCACTAGCCTACCAGCCACTAGCCTACCAGCCACTAGCCTACCAGCCACTAGCCTACCAGCCACTAGCCTACCAGCCACTAGCCTACCAGCCACTAGCCTACCAGCCACTAGCCTACCAGCCACTAGCCTACCAGCCACTAACCTACCAGCCACTAGCCTACCAGCCACTAGCCTACCAGCCACTAGCCTACCAGCCACTAGCCTACCAGCCACTAGCCTACCAGCCACTAGCCTACCAGCCACTAGCCTACCAGCCACTAGCCTACCAGCCACTAGCCTACCAGCCACTAGCCTACCAGCCACTAGCCTACCAGCCACTAGCCTACCAGCCACTAGCCTACCAGCCACTAGCCTACCAGCCACTAGCCTACCAGCCACTAGCCTACCAGCCACTAGCCTACCAGCCACTAGCCTACCAGCCACTAGCCTACCAGCCACTAACCTACCAGCCACTAGCCTACCAGCCACTAGCCTACCAGCCACTAGCCTACCAGCCACTAGCCTACCAGCCACTAGCCTACCAGCCACTAGCCTACCAGCCACTAGCCTACCAGCCACTAGCCTACCAGCCACTAGCCTACCAGCCACTAGCCTACCAGCCACTAGCCTACCAGCCACTAGCCTACCAGCCACTAGCCTACCAGCCACTAGCCTACCAGCCACTAGCCTACCAGCCACTAGCCTACCAGCCACTAGCCTACCAGCCACTAGCCTACCAGCCACTAGCCTACCAGCCACTAGCCTACCAGCCACTAGCCTACCAGCCACTAGCCTACCAGCCACTAGCCTACCAGCCACTAGCCTACCAGCCACTAGCCTACCAGCCACTAGCCTACCAGCCACTAGCCTACCAGCCACTAGCCTACCAGCCACTAGCCTACCAGCCACTAGCCTACCAGCCACTAGCCTACCAGCCACTAGCCTACCAGCCACTAGCCTACCAGCCACTAGCCTACCAGCCACTAGCCTACCAGCCACTAGCCTACCAGCCACTAGCCTACCAGCCACTAGCCTACCAGCCACTAGCCTACCAGCCACTAGCCTACCAGCCACTAGCCTACCAGCCACTAGCCTACCAGCCACTAGCCTACCAGCCACTAGCCTACCTGCCACTAGCCTACCAGCCACTAGCCTACCAGCCACTAGCCTACCAGCCACTAGCCTACCAGCCACTAGCCTACCAGCCACTAGCCTACCAGCCACTAGCCTACCAGCCACTAACCTACCAGCCACTAGCCTACCAGCCACTAACCTACCAGCCACTAGCCTACCAGCCACTAGCCTACCAGCCACTAGCCTACCAGCCACTAGCCTACCAGCCACTAGCCTACCAGCCACTAGCCTACCAGCCACTAGCCTACCAGCCACTAGCCTACCAGCCACTAGCCTACCAGCCACTAGCCTACCAGCCACTAGCCTACCAGCCACTAGCCTACCTACCACTAGCCTACCTACCACTAGCCTACCAGCCACTAGCCTACCAGCCACTAGCCTACCAGCCACTAGCCTACCAGCCACTAGCCTACCTGCCACTAGCCTACCAGCCACTAGCCTACCAGCCACTAGCCTACCAGCCACTAGCCTACCAGCCACTAGCCTACCAGCCACTAGCCTACCAGCCACTAGCCTACCTGCCACTAGCCTACCAGCCACTAGCCTACCAGCCACTAGCCTACCAGCCACTAGCCTACCAGCCACTAGCCTACCAGCCACTAGCCTACCAGCCACTAGCCTACCAGCCACTAGCCTACCAGCCACTAGCCTACCAGCCACTAGCCTACCAGCCACTAGCCTACCAGCCACTAGCCTACCAGCCACTAGCCTACCAGCCACTAGCCTACCAGCCACTAGCCTACCAGCCACTAGCCTACCAGCCACTAGCCTACCAGCCACTAGCCTACCAGCCACTAGCCTACCAGCCACTAGCCTACCAGCCACTAGCCTACCAGCCACTAGCCTACCAGCCACTAGCCTACCAGCCACTAGCCTACCAGCCACTAGCCTACCAGCCACTAGCCTACCAGCCACTAGCCTACCAGCCACTAGCCTACCAGCCACTAGCCTACCAGCCACTAGCCTACCAGCCACTAACCTACCAGCCACTAACCTACCAGCCACTAACCTACCAGCCACTAGCCTACCAGCCACTAGCCTACCAGCCACTAGCCTACCAGCCACTAGCCTACCAGCCACTAGCCTACCAGCCACTAGCCTACCAGCCACTAGCCTACCAGCCACTAGCCTACCAGCCACTAGCCTACCAGCCACTAGCCTACCAGCCACTAGCCTACCAGCCACTAGCCTACCAGCCACTAGCCTACCAGCCACTAGCCTACCAGCCACTAGCCTACCAGCCACTAGCCTACCAGCCACTAGCCTACCAGCCACTAGCCTACCAGCCACTAGCCTACCAGCCACTAGCCTACCAGCCACTAGCCTACCAGCCACTAGCCTACCAGCCACTAGCCTACCAGCCACTAGCCTACCAGCCACTAGCCTACCAGCCACTAGCCTACCAGCCACTAGCCTACCAGCCACTAGCCTACCAGCCACTAGCCTACCAGCCACTAGCCTACCAGCCACTAGCCTACCAGCCACTAGCCTACCAGCCACTAGCCTACCAGCCACTAGCCTACCAGCCACTAGCCTACCAGCCACTAACCTACCAGCCACTAGCCTACCAGCCACTAGCCTACCAGCCACTAGCCTACCAGCCACTAGCCTACCAGCCACTAGCCTACCAGCCACTAGCCTACCAGCCACTAGCCTACCAGCCACTAGCCTACCAGCCACTAGCCTACCAGCCACTAGCCTACCAGCCACTAGCCTACCAGCCACTAGCCTACCAGCCACTAGCCTACCAGCCACTAGCCTACCAGCCACTAGCCTACCAGCCACTAGCCTACCAGCCACTAGCCTACCAGCCACTAGCCTACCAGCCACTAGCCTACCAGCCACTAGCCTACCAGCCACTAGCCTACCAGCCACTAGCCTACCAGCCACTAGCCTACCAGCCACTAGCCTACCAGCCACTAGCCTACCAGCCACTAGCCTACCAGCCACTAGCCTACCAGCCACTAGCCTACCAGCCACTAGCCTACCAGCCACTAGCCTACCAGCCACTAGCCTACCAGCCACTAGCCTACCAGCCACTAGCCTACCAGCCACTAGCCTACCAGCCACTAGCCTACCAGCCACTAGCCTACCAGCCACTAGCCTACCAGCCACTAGCCTACCAGCCACTAACCTACCAGCCACTAGCCTACCAGCCACTAGCCTACCAGCCACTAGCCTACCAGCCACTAGCCTACCAGCCACTAGCCTACCAGCCACTAGCCTACCAGCCACTAGCCTACCAGCCACTAACCTACCAGCCACTAGCCTACCAGCCACTAGCCTACCAGCCACTAGCCTACCAGCCACTAGCCTACCAGCCACTAGCCTACCAGCCACTAGCCTACCAGCCACTAGCCTACCAGCCACTAGCCTACCAGCCACTAGCCTACCAGCCACTAGCCTACCAGCCACTAGCCTACCTGCCACTAGCCTACCAGCCACTAGCCTACCAGCCACTAGCCTACCAGCCACTAGCCTACCAGCCACTAGCCTACCAGCCACTAGCCTACCAGCCACTAGCCTACCAGCCACTAGCCTACCAGCCACTAGCCTACCAGCCACTAGCCTACCAGCCACTAGCCTACCAGCCACTAGCCTACCAGCCACTAGCCTACCAGCCACTAGCCTACCAGCCACTAGCCTACCAGCCACTAGCCTACCAGCCACTAGCCTACCAGCCACTAGCCTACCAGCCACTAGCCTACCAGCCACTAGCCTACCAGCCACTAGCCTACCAGCCACTAGCCTACCAGCCACTAGCCTACCAGCCACTAGCCTACCAGCCACTAGCCTACCAGCCACTAGCCTACCAGCCACTAGCCTACCAGCCACTAGCCTACCAGCCACTAGCCTACCAGCCACTAGCCTACCAGCCACTAGCCTACCAGCCACTAACCTACCAGCCACTAGCCTACCAGCCACTAGCCTACCAGCCACTAGCCTACCAGCCACTAGCCTACCAGCCACTAGCCTACCAGCCACTAGCCTACCAGCCACTAGCCTACCAGCCACTAGCCTACCAGCCACTAACCTACCAGCCACTAGCCTACCAGCCACTAGCCTACCAGCCACTAGCCTACCAGCCACTAGCCTACCAGCCACTAGCCTACCAGCCACTAGCCTACCAGCCACTAGCCTACCAGCCACTAGCCTACCAGCCACTAGCCTACCAGCCACTAGCCTACCAGCCACTAGCCTACCAGCCACTAGCCTACCAGCCACTAGCCTACCAGCCACTAGCCTACCAGCCACTAGCCTACCAGCCACTAGCCTACCAGCCACTAGCCTACCAGCCACTAGCCTACCAGCCACTAGCCTACCAGCCACTAGCCTACCAGCCACTAGCCTACCTGCCACTAGCCTACCAGCCACTAGCCTACCAGCCACTAGCCTACCAGCCACTAGCCTACCAGCCACTAGCCTACCAGCCACTAGCCTACCTAGCCACTAGCCTACCAGCCACTAGCCTACCAGCCACTAGCCTACCAGCCACTAGCCTACCTAGCCACTAACCTACCAGCCACTAGCCTACCAGCCACTAGCCTACCAGCCACTAGCCTACCAGCCACTAGCCTACCAGCCACTAGCCTACCAGCCACTAGCCTACCAGCCACTAGCCTACCAGCCACTAGCCTACCAGCCACTAGCCTACCAGCCACTAGCCTACCAGCCACTAGCCTACCAGCCACTAGCCTACCAGCCACTAGCCTACCAGCCACTAGCCTACCAGCCACTAGCCTACCAGCCACTAGCCTACCAGCCACTAGCCTACCTGCCACTAACCTACCAGCCACTAGCCTACCAGCCACTAGCCTACCTGCCACTAGCCTACCAGCCACTAGCCTACCAGCCACTAGCCTACCAGCCACTAGCCTACCAGCCACTAGCCTACCAGCCACTAGCCTACCAGCCACTAGCCTACCAGCCACTAACCTACCTACCACTAGCCTACCAGCCACTAACCTACCAGCCACTAGCCTACCTAGCCACTAGCCTACCAGCCACTAGCCTACCAGCCACTAGCCTACCAGCCACTAGCCTACCAGCCACTAGCCTACCAGCCACTAGCCTACCAGCCACTCAGCCTACCTGCCACTAGCCTACCTGCCACTAGCCACCTGCCACTGCAGCCTACCAGCCACTAGCCTACCTGCCACTAGCCTTACCAGCCACTAGCCTACCAGCCACTAGCCTACCAGCCACTCAGCCTACCCAGCCACTAGCCTACCAGCCACTAGCCTACCTACCACTAGCCTACCAGCCACTAGCCTACCAGCCACTAGCCTACCAGCCACTAGCCTACCAGCCACTAGCCTACCAGCCACTAGCCTACCTGCCACTAGCCTACCTGCCACTAGCCTACCTGCCACTAGCCTACCAGCCACTAGCCTACCAGCCACTAGCCTACCTGCCACTAGCCTACCAGCCACTAGCCTACCAGCCACTAGCCTACCAGCCACTAGCCTACCTGCCACTAGCCTACCAGCCACTAGCCTACCAGCCACTAGCCTACCAGCCACTAGCCTACCTGCCA
>NW_025754837.1:0-8535 GCF_021184085.1 Oncorhynchus gorbuscha
CCTACCACCAGGTCTCTGACCTCCTCCCTACAGGCTGCCTCGTCGTTGTCGGTGATCAGGCCTACCACCAGGTCTCTGACCTCCTACCTACAGGCTGCCTCGTCGTTGTCGGTGATCAGGCCTACCACCAGGTCTCTGACCTCCTCCCTACAGGCTGCCTCGTCGTTGTCGGTGATCAGGCCTACCACCAGGTCTCTGACCTCCTCCCTATAGGCTGCCTCGTCGTTGTCGGTGATCAGGCCTACCACCAGGTCTATGACCTCCTCCCTATAGGCTGCCTCGTCGTTGTCGGTGATCAGGCCTACCACCAGGTCTCTGACCTCCTCCCTATAGGCTGCCTCGTCGTTGTCGGTGATCAGGCCTACCACCAGGTCTCCGACCTCCTCCCTATAGGATGCCTCGTCGTTGTCGGTGATCAGGCCTACCACCAGGTCTCTGACCTCCTCCCTATAGGCTGCCTCGTCGTTGTCGGTGATCAGGCCTACCACCAGGTCTCTGACCTCCTCCCTATAGGCTGCCTCGTCATTGTCGGTGATCACGCCTACCACCAGGTCTCTGACCTCCTCCCTATAGGCTGTCTCATCATTTTTGGTGATCAGGCCTACCACCAGGTCTCTGACCTCCTCCCTATAGGCTGCCTCGTCGTTGTCGGTGATCAGGCCTACCACCAGGTCTATGACCTCCTCCCTATAGGCTGCCTCGTCGTTGTCGGTGATCAGGCCTACCACCAGGTCTCTGACCTCCTCCCTATAGGCTGCCTCGTCGTTGTCGGTGATCAGGCCTACCACCAGGTCTCCGACCTCCTCCCTATAGGATGCCTCGTCGTTGTCGGTGATCAGGCCTACCACCAGGTCTCTGACCTCCTCCCTATAGGCTGCCTCGTCGTTGTCGGTGATCAGGCCTACCACCAGGTCTCTGACCTCCTCCCTATAGGCTGCCTCGTCGTTGTCGGTGATCAGGCCTACCACCAGGTCTCTGACCTCCAAAGTGCTCAGGACCTCAGACCGGGCAAAGATTCACCTTCCAACAGGACAACAACCCTAAGCACACAGCCAAGACAGCACAGGAGTGGCTTTGGGACAGGTCTCTGAATGTGTCTTGAATGGCCCAGCCAGAGCCCAGACTTGAACCGGCTCAAACATCTCTGGAGAGACCTGAAAATAGCTGTGCAGCAACGCTCCCCGTCCAACACAACAGAGCTTGAGAGGATCTGCAGAGAAGAAAGGGAGAAATGTCTCAAATACAGGCGTGCCAAGCTTGTAGTGTCTCAAAGCTGTAAGTACTGAGTAAAGATCCTGAATACTCATATAAATGTTATATTTCAGTTTTGCATTATTGATTAACTAGCAAAATATTTGATTTGTCTTTATGGGGTATTGTGTGTAGATTGATGAGGGGGGGGGGCAATTTAATATATTTTAGAATACATCTGTTACCTAACAAAATGTGGAAAAAGTCAAGGGGTCTGAATACTTTCCGAATGCAATATATAATCAACTCATTGAGCAATTTTTTTGTCCAAAAATTACTGTAATGAAGACATACTACTATAGACTTTTTACCACACACTCAAAGCAGGCATCCTTCAGCTTGACTGACATATTCGTTTTGTCATTGCATCATAAGATTAACGTAAACAGACGGTACTGTTACACTTGAGAAACTATTTATAACAGCAATGAATTCTCACTAGATCATCCCAATCCCTCAACGCTAAACATTTAATATCAAACGCAAATAAAGGTGTCAAACTACATTATTTCGAGAAGTAAAAAAATAAAATCTAAAATAAGAAATGTAATATTCTACACATACAATCTCCCTGAGTGACTTCTACACATACAATCTCCCTGAGTGACTTCTACACGTACAATCTCCCTGAGTGACTTCTACACATACAATCTCCCTGAGTGACTTCTACACATACAATCTCCCTGAGTGACTTCTACACATACAATCTCCCTGAGTGACTTCTACACGTACAATCTCCCTGAGTGACTTCTACACATACAATCTCCCTGAGTGACTTCTACACATACAATCTCCCTGAGTGACTTCCACACATACAATCTCCCTGAGTGACTTCCACACATACAATCTCCCTGAGTGACTTCTACACATACAATCTCCCTGAGTGACTTCTACACATACAATCTCCCTGAGTGACTTCTACACATACAATCTCCCTGAGTGACATCTACACATACAATCTCCCTGAGTGACATCTACACATACAATCTCCCTGAGTGACATCTACACATACAATCTCCCTGAGTGACTTCTACACATACAATCTCCCTGAGTGACTTCTACACATACAATCTCCCTGAGTGACATCTACACATACAATCTCCCTGAGTGACTTCTACACATACAATCTCCCTGAGTGACTTCTACACATACAATCTCCCTGAGTGACTTCGACCTTTGACCTTTGAAGTGCCGGAAACACTTCAAAAGGAATATGTGGTGCGACTCCAATAGAAGAAGCCCGAGGACAAGTAAAGCCAAAGAGTCAGAAAGCCTTGACACAGGAGCCATGGAATATCTGGGTGTTACTTTTAGCAGTCAGAAATAGAAAATGTTATTTCTTACACAGTTTCACTAAGTGAAGATGCGCTGGCTACGACTGCCACAGCGTAGCTCAAAGACCCAAAGAATCAAAGAGCTTTGGCACAGAAGCCAAATAATCTCTTTGTTATTAGGATCCTCATTAGCCGACGCCAATGGCAACAGCTAGTCTTACTGGGGCCCGACACACATAACGAAACAGTCATTACAGATAAAATACTTCACAATTGACATACGTTTAAAAAAAACTTTAACATGTAGTGTGTTTGTGTGCATCTATCATACATGTCAGTACATACACAGTCTACCATACATGTCAGTACATACACAGTCTATCATACATGTCAGTACATACACAGTCTATCATACATGTCAGTACATACACAGTCTATCATACATGTCAGTACATACACAGTCTACCATACATGTCAGTACATACACAGTCTATCATACATGTCAGTACATACACAGTCTGACTCGGTGAAGATGCACTGGCTGTGAATGCAACAGCGTAGCTCAAGGACAAGGGTCAAAGTGTCAAGGAGCCTTGACATAGGAGCCGTTGAATCCCCAAGCATCCAAGGTGTTGAGACAGTAAATGTTCGGTAACCGTGGGGCCTCAACAAATCAATCCCAAATGGCACCCTATTCCGTTATTGGTGCACTACTTTTGACCATGGCCCACAGTGCACTATGTAGACAATAGGGTGTAATTTGGAACACAGTCATAGTGTCAAGTGACAATAAGCTAATTGACTCATTAAAGATTGATTCATTAGTGATCGAACCAGACAGGCCGAGAAGGTGTCGAGGTGCTTGGTGCCTGGCTACTGAGGAATGGCAGCATTCATTCAATTCATTAATGAGAGGCTACCTGTTTTTTTATTCATTGTTCATTATTTAACCTTTATTTAAAGGTCAAGACCTGTTCTACCTACTATCTACTACCTACTATCTACTATCTACTATCTACTGTCTACTATCTACTATCTACTACCTACTATCTACTATCTATCTACCTCTACTGTCTACTGTCTACTATCTACTACCTACTATCTACTGTCTACTATCTACTGTCTACTACTATCTACTATCTACTATCTACTATCTACTATCTACTATACTGTCTACCTACTATCTACTGTCTACTATCTACTGTCTACTATCTACTGTCTACTATCTATCTACTGTCTACTACTATCTACTGTCTACTGTCTACTATCTACTGTCTACTATCTACTATCTCTGTCTACTATCTACTGTCTACTATCTACTGTCTACTATCTACTGTCTACTATCTACTGTCTACTACTGTCTACTATCTACTGTCTACTATCTATCTACTATCTACTCTACTATCTACTATCTACTATCTACTATCTACTGTCTACTATCTACTGTCTACTATCTACTGTCTACTATCTACTGTCTACTATCTACTACCTACTACTATCTACTGTCTACTATCTAAGACTACTGTCTACTATCTACTGTCTACTATCTACTATCTACTATCTACTGTCTACTATCTACTGTCTACTATCTACTGTCTACTATCTACTCTCTATCTATCTACTACTGTCTACTATCTACTGTCTACTATCTACTATCTACTATCTACTATCTATCTACTGTCTACTATACTGTACTATGTCTACTATCTACTGTCTACTGTCTACTATCTACTATCTACTATCTACTGTCTACTATCTACTACCTACTATCTACTATCCTGTCTACTATCTACTGTCTACTATCTACTCTATCTATCTACTGTCTACTATCTACTGTCTACTATCTACTACACTACTACTCTACTACTATGTCTACTATCTACTGTCTACTATCTACTATCTACTATCTACTATCTACTGTCTACTATCTACTGTCTACTATCTACTATCTACTATCTACTATCTACTATCTACTATCTACTATCTACTGTCTACTATCTACTATCTACTATCTACTATCTACTGTCTATCTACTACCTACTATCTACTATCTACTATCTACTATCTACTATCTACTGTCTACTATGTCTACCTACTATCTACTATCTACTATCTACTATCTACTGTCTACTATCTACTGTCTACTATCTACTGTCTACTATCTACTGTCTACTATCTACTCTACTATCTACTATCTACTATCTACTATCTACTACTACTGTCTACTATCTACTATCTGTCTACTGTCTACTATCTACTGTCTACTATCTACTGTCTACTATCTACTGTCTACTATCTACTATCTACTATCTACTATCTACTATCTACTGTCTACTATCTACTGTCTACTATCTCTACTATCTACTACCTACTATCTACTGTCTACTATCTATCTACTGTCTACTACTATCTACTGTCTACTATCTACTATCTACTATCTACTATCTACTGTCTACTATCTACCTACTATCTACTATCTACTATCTACTATCTACTATCTACTATCTACTGTCTACTACTACTATCTACTGTCTACTATCTACTGTCTACTATCTACTATCTACTATCTACTGTCTACTATCTACTGTCTACTATCTACTGTCTACTATCTACTATCTACTATCTACTGTCTACTATCTACTATCTACTATCTACTATCTACTATCTACTGTCTACTATCTACTACCTACTATCTACTGTCTCTATCTACTGTCTCTACTGTCTACTATCTACTGTCTACTATCTGTCTACTACTGTCTACTATCTACTGTCTACTATCTACTCTACTATCTACTATCTACTATCTACTGTCTACTATCTACTATCTCTACTATCTACTGTCTACTATCTACTACCTACTATCTCTACTACTATCTACTATCTACTGTCTACTATCTACTGTCTACTATCTACTGTCTACTATCTACTGTCTACTATCTACTGTCTACTATCTACTGTCTACTATCTACTGTCTACTATCTACTGTCTACTATCTACTGTCTACTATCTACTCTCTACTATCTACTACCTACTATCTACTGTCTACTATCTACTGTCTACTATCTACTATCTACTATCTACTATCTACTGTCTACTATCTACTATCTACTATCTACTATCTACTATCTACTATCTACTGTCTACTATCTACTATCTACTGTCTACTATCTCTATCTACTGTCTACTATCTACTATCTACTGTCTACTATCTACTGTCTACTATCTACTGTCTACTATCTACTGTCTACTATCTACTGTCTACTATCTACTACTATCTACTGTCTACTATCTACTGTCTACTATCTACTGTCTACTATCTACTGTCTACTATCTACTATCTACTATCTACTGTCTACTATCTACTGTCTACTATCTACTATCTACTATCTACTATCTACTGTCTACTATCTACTATCTACTATCTACTATCTACTATCTACTATCTACTGTCTACTATCTACTGTCTACTATCTACTATCTACTGTCTACTATCTACTGTCTACTATGTCTATCTACTGTCTACTATCTACTACCTACTATCTACTGTCTACTATCTACTGTCTACTATCTACTGTCTACTATCTAGACTGTCTACTATCTACTATCTACTGTCTACTATCTACTGTCTACTATCTACTGTCTACTATCTACTGTCTACTATCTACTGTCTACTATCTACTGTCTACTATCTACTGTCTACTATCTACTATCTACTGTCTACTATGTCTACCTACTATCTACTATCTACTGTCTACTATCTACTATCTACTGTCTATCTACTATCTACTGTCTACTATCTACTATCTACTATCTACTGTCTACTATCTACTGTCTACTATCTACTGTCTACTATCTACTGTCTACTATGTCTCAACCACCTCTACCTACTGTCTACTATCTACTGTCTACTATCTACTATCTACTATCTCTACTATCTACTGTCTACTTCTACTATCTACTGTCTACTATCTACTGTCTACTATCTACTATCTACTATCTACTGTCTACTATCTACTGTCTACTATCTACTGTCTACTATCTACTGTCTACTATCTACTGTCTACTATCTACTATCTACTATCTACTGTCTACTATCTACTGTCTACTATCTACTGTCTACTATCTACTGTCTACTATCTACTGTCTACTATGTCTACCTACTCTACCTACTATCTACTGTCTACTATCTACTGTCTACTATCTACTGTCTACTATCTACTATCTACTATCTACTGTCTACTATCTACTGTCTACTATCTACTATCTACTATCTACTGTCTACTATCTACTGTCTACTATCTACTGTCTACTATCTACCTACTATCTACTACCTACTATCTACTATCTACTACCTACTATCTACTGTCTACTATCTACTGTCTACTGTCTACTGTCTACTATCTACTATCTACTATCTACTGTCTACTATCTACTGTCTACTATCTACTGTCTACTATCTACTATCTACTATCTACTATCTACTATCTACTGTCTACTATCTACTATCTACTGTCTACTATCTACTGTCTACTATCTACTGTCTACTATCTACTATCTACTATCTACTGTCTACTATCTACTATCTACTATCTACTGTCTACTATCTACTATCTACTATCTACTGTCTACTATCTACTATCTACTGTCTACTGTCTACTGTCTACTATCTACTATCTACTATCTACTATCTACTGTCTACTATCTACTGTCTACTATCTACTGTCTACTGTCTACTCTCTACTATCTACTATCTACTATCTACTGTCTACTATCTACTGTCTACTATCTACTGTCTATCTATCTACTGTCTACTATCTACTGTCTACTATCTACTGTCTATCTACTGTCTACTATGTCTACTGTCTACTATCTACTGTCTACTATCTACTGTCTACTATCTACTGTCTACTATCTACTGTCTACTATCTACTATCTACTATCTACTGTCTACTATCTACTGTCTATCTACTGTCTACTGTCTACTATCTACTACCTACTATCTACTGTCTACTATCTACTGTCTACTATCTACTATCTACTATCTACTGTCTATCTACTGTCTACTATCTACTATCTACTGTCTACTACTACTGTCTACTATCTACTGTCTACTATCTACTGTCTACTATCTACTATCTACTATCTACTATCTACTATCTACTATCTACTGTCTACTATCTACTGTCTACTATCTACTATCTACTATCTACTATCTACTATCTACTATCTACTGTCTACTATCTACTGTCTACTATCTACTATCTACTGTCTACTATCTACTGTCTACTATCTACTGTCTACTATCTACTATCTACTATCTACTGTCTACTATCTACTGTCTACTATCTACTATCTACTATCTACTGTCTCTACTATCTACTATGTCTACTATCTACTGTCTACTATCTACTGTCTACTATCTACTATCTACTATCTACTGTCTACTATCTACTGTCTACTATCTACTGTCTACTATCTACTATCTACTGTCTACTGTCTACTATCTACTGTCTACTATCTACTATCTACTATCTACTATCTACTGTCTACTATGTCTACCTACTATCTACTATCTACTATCTACTGTCTACTATCTACTGTCTACTATCTACTGTCTACTATCTACTATCTGTCTACTATCTACTGTCTACTATCTACTGTCTACTATCTACTATCTACTATCTACTGTCTACTATCTACTATCTACTATCTACTATCTACTGTCTACTATCTACTGTCTACTATCTACTGTCTGTCTACTATCTACTATCTACTGTCTACTATCTACTATCTACTATCTACTATCTACTGTCTACTATCTACTATCTACTATCTACTGTCTACTATCTCTGTCTACTAGACTGTCTACTATCTACTATCTACTGTCTAAGTCTACTGTCTACTATCTACTGTCTACTATCTACTGTCTACTATCTACTGTCTACTATCTACTGTCTACTGTATCTACTGTCTACTGTCTACTATCTACTGTCTACTATCTACTGTCTAC
>NW_025754838.1:0-8535 GCF_021184085.1 Oncorhynchus gorbuscha
ATAATGACATAGACCTGGTCTGTTGACTGACTGATAGAATATAATATAATGACATAGACCTGGTCTGTTGACTGACTGATGGAATATAATATAATATAATGACATAGACCTGGTCTGTTGACTGACTGATAGAATATAATATAATATAATGACATAGACCTGGTCTGTTGACTGACTGGTATAATATAATATAATGACATAGACCTGGTCTGTTGACTGACTGATAGAATATAATATAATGACATAGACCTGGTCTGTTGACTGACTGATAGAATATAATACAATGACATAGACCTGGTCTGTTGACTGACTGATAGAATATAATATAATGACATAGACCTGGTCTGTTGACTGACTGATAGAATATAATATAATGACATAGACCTGGTCTGTTGACTGACTGGTGTAATATAATGACATAGACCTGGTCTGTTGACTGACTGATAGAATATAATATAATGACATAGACCTGGTCTGTTGACTGACTGGTATAATATAATATAATGACATAGACCTGGTCTGTTGACTGACTGGTATAATATAATATAATGACATAGACCTGGTCTGTTGACTGACTGGTATAATATAATATAATGACATAGACCTGGTCTGTTGACTGACTGGTATAATATAATATAATATGACATAGACCTGGTCTGTTGACTGACTGGTATAATATAATATAATGACATAGACCTGGTCTGTTGACTGACTGGTATAATATAATATAATATGACATAGACCTGGTCTGTTGACTGACTGGTATAATATAATGACATAGACCTGGTCTGTTGACTGACTGGTATAATATAATATAATATAATATAATGACATAGACCTGGTCTGTTGACTGACTGGTATAATATAATATAATATGACATAGACCTGGTCTGTTGACTGACTGATATAATATAATATAATATAATGACATAGACCTGGTCTGTTGACTGACTGATAGAATATAATATAATGACATAGACCTGGTCTGTTGACTGACTGATATAATATAATATAATATAATGACATAGACCTGGTCTGTTGACTGACTGATAGAATATAATATAATGACATAGACCTGGTCTGTTGACTGACTGATAGAATATAATATAATGACATAGACCTGGTCTATTGACTGACTGGTATAATATAATATAATGACATAGACCTGGTCTGTTGACTGACTGATAGAATATAATATAATGACATAGACCTGGTCTATTGACTGACTGGTATAATATAATGACATAGACCTGGTCTGTTGACTGACTGATAGAATATAATATAATGACATAGACCTGGTCTATTGACTGACTGGTATAATATAATATAATGACATAGACCTGGTCTGTTGACTGACTGGTATAATAGAATATAATATAATGACATAGACCTGGTCTGTTGACTGACTGATAGAATATAATATAATGACATAGACCTGGTCTGTTGACTGACTGATAGAATATAATATAATGACATAGACCTGGTCTGTTGACTGACTGATAGAATATAATATAATGACATAGACCTGGTCTGTTGACTGACTGGTGTAATATAATATAATGACATAGACCTGGTCTGTTGACTGACTGGTGTAATAGAATATAATATAATGACATAGACCTGGTCTGTTGACTGACTGGTGTAATAGAATATAATATAATGACATAGACCTGGTCTGTTGACTGACTGATATAATATAATGACATAGACCTGGTCTGTTGACTGACTGGTGTAATATAATGACATAGACCTGGTCTGTTGACTGACTGGTATAATATAATATAATGACATAGACCTGGTCTGTTGACTGACTGGTATAATATAATATAATGACATAGACCTGGTCTGTTGACTGACTGGTATAATATAATATAATGACATAGACCTGGTCTGTTGACTGACTGATAGAATATAATGACATAGACCTGGTCTGTTGACTGACTGGTATAATATAATATAATATAATAACATAGACCTGGTCTGTTGACTGACTGGTATAATATAATATAATGACATAGACCTGGTCTGTTGACTGACTGGTATAATATAATATAATATAATGACATAGACCTGGTCTGTTGACTGACTGATAGAATATAATATAATGACATAGACCTGGTCTGTTGACTGACTGGTATAATATAATATAATGACATAGACCTGGTCTGTTGACTGACTGGTATAATATAATATAATGACATAGACCTGGTCTGTTGACTGACTGGTGTAATATAATATAATGACATAGACCTGGTCTGTTGACTGACTGGTATAATATAATATAATGACATAGACCTGGTCTGTTGACTGACTGGTGTAATATAATATAATGACATAGACCTGGTCTGTTGACTAACTGGTATAATATAATATAATATAATATAATGACATAGACCTGGTCTGTTGACTGACTGGTATAATATAATATAATATAATATAATGACATAGACCTGGTCTGTTGACTGACTGGTATAATATAATATAATATGACATAGACCTGGTCTGTTGACTGACTGATATAATATAATATAATATAATGACATAGACCTGGTCTGTTGACTGACTGATAGAATATAATATAATGACATAGACCTGGTCTGTTGACTGACTGATAGAATATAATATAATGACATAGACCTGGTCTGTTGACTGACTGGTATAATATAATATAATGACATAGACCTGGTCTGTTGACTGACTGGTATAATATAATATAATGACATAGACCTGGTCTGTTGACTGACTGGTATAATATAATATAATGACATAGACCTGGTCTGTTGACTGACTGGTATAATATAATATAATGACATAGACCTGGTCTGTTGACTGACTGGTATAATATAATATAATGACATAGACCTGGTCTGTTGACTGACTGGTATAATATAATATAATGACATAGACCTGGTCTGTTGACTGACTGGTATAATATAATATAATATGACATAGACCTGGTCTGTTGACTGACTGGTATAATATAATATAATGACATAGACCTGGTCTGTTGACTGACTGGTATAATATAATATAATATGACATAGACCTGGTCTGTTGACTGATATAATATAATATAATGACATAGACCTGGTCTGTTGACTGACTGGTATAATATAATATAATATAATATAATGACATAGACCTGGTCTGTTGACTGACTGGTATAATATAATATAATATGACATAGACCTGGTCTGTTGACTGACTGATATAATATAATATAATATAATGACATAGACCTGGTCTGTTGACTGACTGATAGAATATAATATAATGACATAGACCTGGTCTGTTGACTGACTGATATAATATAATATAATATAATGACATAGACCTGGTCTGTTGACTGACTGATAGAATATAATATAATGACATAGACCTGGTCTGTTGACTGACTGATAGAATATAATATAATGACATAGACCTGGTCTATTGACTGACTGGTATAATATAATATAATGACATAGACCTGGTCTGTTGACTGACTGATAGAATATAATATAATGACATAGACCTGGTCTATTGACTGACTGGTATAATATAATATAATGACATAGACCTGGTCTGTTGACTGACTGATAGAATATAATATAATGACATAGACCTGGTCTATTGACTGACTGGTATAATATAATATAATGACATAGACCTGGTCTGTTGACTGACTGGTATAATAGAATATAATATAATGACATAGACCTGGTCTGTTGACTGACTGATAGAATATAATATAATGACATAGACCTGGTCTGTTGACTGACTGATAGAATATAATATAATGACATAGACCTGGTCTGTTGACTGACTGATAGAATATAATATAATGACATAGACCTGGTCTGTTGACTGACTGGTGTAATATAATATAATGACATAGACCTGGTCTGTTGACTGACTGGTGTAATAGAATATAATATAATGACATAGACCTGGTCTGTTGACTGACTGGTGTAATAGAATATAATATAATGACATAGACCTGGTCTGTTGACTGACTGATATAATATAATGACATAGACCTGGTCTGTTGACTGACTGGTGTAATATAATGACATAGACCTGGTCTGTTGACTGACTGGTATAATATAATATAATGACATAGACCTGGTCTGTTGACTGACTGGTATAATATAATATAATGACATAGACCTGGTCTGTTGACTGACTGGTATAATATAATATAATGACATAGACCTGGTCTGTTGACTGACTGATAGAATATAATGACATAGACCTGGTCTGTTGACTGACTGGTATAATATAATATAATAACATAGACCTGGTCTGTTGACTGACTGGTATAATATAATATAATATAATGACATAGACCTGGTCTGTTGACTGACTGGTATAATATAATATAATATAATGACATAGACCTGGTCTGTTGACTGACTGATAGAATATAATATAATGACATAGACCTGGTCTGTTGACTGACTGGTATAATATAATATAATGACATAGACCTGGTCTGTTGACTGACTGGTATAATATAATATAATGACATAGACCTGGTCTGTTGACTGACTGGTGTAATATAATATAATGACATAGACCTGGTCTGTTGACTGACTGGTATAATATAATATAATGACATAGACCTGGTCTGTTGACTGACTGGTATAATATAATATAATGACATAGACCTGGTCTGTTGACTAACTGGTATAATATAATATAATATAATATAATGACATAGACCTGGTCTGTTGACTGACTGGTATAATATAATATAATATAATATAATGACATAGACCTGGTCTGTTGACTGACTGGTATAATATAATATAATATGACATAGACCTGGTCTGTTGACTGACTGATATAATATAATATAATATAATGACATAGACCTGGTCTGTTGACTGACTGATAGAATATAATATAATGACATAGACCTGGTCTGTTGACTGACTGATAGAATATAATATAATGACATAGACCTGGTCTGTTGACTGACTGGTATAATATAATATAATGACATAGACCTGGTCTGTTGACTGACTGGTATAATATAATATAATGACATAGACCTGGTCTGTTGACTGACTGGTATAATATAATATAATGACATAGACCTGGTCTGTTGACTGACTGGTATAATATAATATAATGACATAGACCTGGTCTGTTGACTAACTGGTATAATATAATATAATATAATATAATGACATAGACCTGGTCTGTTGACTGACTGGTATAATATAATATAATATAATATAATGACATAGACCTGGTCTGTTGACTGACTGATAGAATATAATATAATGACATAGACCTGGTCTATTGACTGACTGATAGAATATAATATAATGACATAGACCTGGTCTATTGACTGACTGGTATAATATAATATAATGACATAGACCTGGTCTGTTGACTGACTGATAGAATATAATATAATGACATAGACCTGGTCTGTTGACTGACTGATATAATATAATATAATGACATAGACCTGGTCTATTGACTGACTGGTATAATATAATATAATGACATAGACCTGGTCTGTTGACTGACTGATAGAATATAATATAATGACATAGACCTGGTCTATTGACTGACTGGTATAATATAATATAATGACATAGACCTGGTCTGTTGACTGACTGATAGAATATAATATAATGACATAGACCTGGTCTATTGACTGACTGGTATAATATAATATAATGACATAGACCTGGTCTGTTGACTGACTGGTATAATAGAATATAATATAATGACATAGACCTGGTCTGTTGACTGACTGATAGAATATAATATAATGACATAGACCTGGTCTGTTGACTGACTGATAGAATATAATATAATGACATAGACCTGGTCTGTTGACTGACTGGTATAATATAATATAATGACATAGACCTGGTCTGTTGACTGACTGATAGAATATAATATAATGACATAGACCTGGTCTGTTGACTGACTGATAGAATATAATATAATGACATAGACCTGGTCTGTTGACTGACTGATAGAATATAATATAATGACATAGACCTGGTCTGTTGACTGACTGATAGAATATAATATAATGACATAGACCTGGTCTATTGACTGACTGGTATAATATAATATAATGACATAGACCTGGTCTGTTGACTGACTGGTATAATAGAATATAATATAATGACATAGACCTGGTCTGTTGACTGACTGGTATAATATAATGACATAGACCTGGTCTGTTGACTGACTGGTATAATATAATATAATGACATAGACCTGGTCTGTTGACTGACTGGTGTAATAGAATATAATATAATGACATAGACCTGGTCTGTTGACTGACTGGTGTAATATAATATAATGACATAGACCTGGTCTGTTGACTGACTGGTGTAATAGAATATAATATAATGACATAGACCTGGTCTGTTGACTGACTGGTATAATATAATATAATGACACAGACCTGGTCTGTTGACTGACTGGTATAATATAATATAATGACATAGACCTGGTCTGTTGACTGACTGGTGTAATATAATATAATGACATAGACCTGGTCTGTTGACTGACTGGTGTAATAGAATATAATATAATGACATAGACCTGGTCTGTTGACTGACTGGTGTAATAGAATATAATATAATGACATAGACCTGGTCTATTGACTGACTGATATAATATAATGACATAGACCTGGTCTGTTGACTGACTGGTGTAATATAATGACATAGACCTGGTCTGTTGACTGACTGGTATAATATAATATAATATGACATAGACCTGGTCTGTTGACTGACTGGTATAATATAATATAATGACATAGACCTGGTCTGTTGACTGACTGGTATAATATAATATAATGACATAGACCTGGTCTGTTGACTGACTGATAGAATATAATGACATAGACCTGGTCTGTTGACTGACTGGTATAATATAATATAATAACATAGACCTGGTCTGTTGACTGACTGATAGAATATAATATAATGACATAGACCTGGTCTGTTGACTGACTGGTATAATATAATATAATAACATAGACCTGGTCTGTTGACTGACTGATAGAATATAATATAATGACATAGACCTGGTCTGTTGACTGACTGGTGTAATATAATATAATGACATAGACCTGGTCTGTTGACTAACTGGTATAATATAATATAATGACATAGACCTGGTCTGTTGACTAACTGGTATAATATAATATAATGACATAGACCTGGTCTGTTGACTGACTGATATAATATAATATAATGACATAGACCTGGTCTGTTGACTGACTGATAGAATATAATATAATGACATAGACCTGGTCTGTTGACTGACTGGTATAATATAATATAATGACATAGACCTGGTCTGTTGACTGACTGGTATAATATAATATAATAACATAGACCTGGTCTGTTGACTGACTGGTGTAATAGAATATAATATAATGACATAGACCTGGTCTGTTGACTGACTGGTATAATATAATATAATATAATGACATAGACCTGGTCTGTTGACTGACTGATAGAATATAATATAATGACATAGACCTGGTCTGTTGACTGACTGGTATAATATAATATAATGACATAGACCTGGTCTGTTGACTGACTGGTATAATATAATATAATAACATAGACCTGGTCTGTTGACTGACTGGTATAATATAATATAATGACATAGACCTGGTCTGTTGACTGACTGGTATAATATAATATAATAACATAGACCTGGTCTGTTGACGGCTGGTATAATAATAATATAATGACATAGACCTGGTCTGTTGACTGACTGATAGAATATAATATAATGACATAGACCTGGTCTGTTGACTGACTGGTATAATATAATATAATGACATAGACCTGGTCTGTTGACTGACTGATATAATATAATGACATAGACCTGGTCTGTTGACTGACTGATAGAATATAATATAATGACATAGACCTGGTCTGTTGACTGACTGGTATAATATAATATAATGACATAGACCTGGTCTGTTGACTGACTGGTATAATATAATATAATATAATGACATAGACCTGGTCTGTTGACTGACTGATAGAATATAATGACATAGACCTGGTCTGTTGACTGACTGGTATAATATAATATAATGACACAGACCTGGTCTGTTGACTGACTGATAGAATATAATATAATGACATAGACCTGGTCTGTTGACTGACTGGTATAATATAATATAATGACATAGACCTGGTCTGTTTGCAATCGGCTATAATATATGATATTAGGACCTGGTCTGCAGCTGGTATAATATAATATAATATAATGACATAGACCTGGTCTGTTGACTGACTGATAGAATATAATGACATAGACCTGGTCTGGTTGACTGAATATAATATAATATAATGACACAGACCTGGTCTGATAGAATATAATATAATGACATAGACTAATCTGTTGAGAATATAATATAATGACATAGACCTGGTCTGTTGACTGACTGGTATAATATAATATACCTGGTCTGTTGACTGACTGGTATAATATAATGACATAGACCTGTTGACTGACTGGTATAATATAATGACTATAGACCTGATAGAA
>NW_025754839.1:0-8533 GCF_021184085.1 Oncorhynchus gorbuscha
AGGCCCTAGTTTCTACCTTCTTAACAACATTAAGACAACAACATTATTCGAGGGCGCGAGCAGCGCAGCGCAGCATGGACATCTTGGCGGTAAAAAAGATCAGCCTGCGTTGAGGAGCTGTCACAAGGAGGAGGGGGGAGTCATGGCTCCTCACAACCAGGGTGTGTTTCTATCTCGGGAGCGTACAGTGATGCACCCTCTATTCATCTATAACGACCCTCTCTTCAACACAAGACCATACAAACGCTCCACACCGCGTGGCCGCTGCCACCCTAATCTGGTGATCCCAGCGCGCACGACCCACGTGGAGTTCCAGGTCTCCGGTAGCCTCTGGAACTGCCGATCTGCAGCCAACAAGGCAGAGTTCATCTCAGCCTATGCCTCCCTCCAGTCCCTCGACTTCTTGGCACTGACAGAAACATGGATCACCACAGATAACACTGCTACTCCTACTGCTCTCTCTTCGTCCGCCCACGTGTTCTCGCACACCCCGAGAGCTTCTGGTCAGCGGGGTGGTGGCATCGGGATCCTTATCTCTCCCAAATGGTCATCTCTCTTTCTCCCTTACCCATCTGTCTATCGCCTCCTTTGAATTTCATGCTGTCACAGTTACCAGCCCTTTCAAGCTTAACATCCTTATCATTTATCGCCCTCCAGGTCCCTCGGAGAGTTCATCAATGAGCTTGATACCTTGATAAGCTCCTTTCCTGAGGATGGCTCACCTCTCACAGTTCTGGGCGACTTTAACCTCCCCTTAACGTCTACCTTTGACTCATTCCTCTCTGCCTCCTTCTTTCCACTCCTCTCTCTTTTGACCTCACCCTCTCACCCCTTCCCTACTCACAAGGCAGGCAATACGCTCGACCTCATCTTTACTAGATGCTGTTTTTCCACTAACCTCATTGCAACTCCCCTCCAAGTCTCCGACCACTACCTTTTGTATCCTTTTCCTCTCGCTCTCATCCAACACTTCCCACACTGCCCTACCGGATGGTATGGCGCCGTCCCAACCTCGCTCCTCTCTCCCCGCTCTTCTCTCCCCTTCCATCCTATCATCTCTTCCTCTGCTCAAACCTTCTCCAACCTATCTCCTGATTCTGCCTCCCTCAACCTCCTCTCCTCCCTTTCTGCATCCTTTGACTCTATGTCCCCTATCTTCCAGGCCGGCTCGGTCCTCCTCCCGCTCCGTGGCTTGACGACTCATTGCGAGCTCACAGAACAGGGCTCCGGGCAGCCGAGCGGAAATGGAGGAAAACTCGCCTCCCTGCGGACCTGGCATCCTTTTCACTCCCTCCTCTCTACATTTTCCCTCCTCTGTCTCTGCTGCTAAAGCCACTTTCTACCACTCTAAACCCAAGCATCTGCCTCTAACCTAGGAAGCTCTTTGCCACCTTCTCCTCCCTCCTGAATCCCTCCCTCCCCCTCCCCCCTCCTCCCTCTCTGCAGATGACTTCGTCAACCATTTTGAAAAGAAGGTCGGCGACATCCGATCCTCGTTTGCTAAGTCAAACGACACCGCTAGTTCTGCTCACAGTGCCCTACCCTGTGCTCTGACCTCTTTCTCCCCCTCTCTCTCCAGATGAAATCTAGTGTCTTGTGACGGCCGGCCGCCCAACAACCTGCCCGCTTGACCCTATCCCCCTCCTCTCTTCTCCAGACCATTTCCGGAGACCTTCTCCCTACCTCACTTCGCTCATCAACTTATCCCTGACCGCTGGCTACGGCCCCTTCCGTCTTCAAGAGAGCGAGAGTTGCACCCCTTCTGAAAAAGCCTACACTCGATCCCTCCGATGTCAACAACTACAGACCAGTATCCCTTCTTTTCTTTTCTCCCAAAACTCTTGAACGTGCCGTCCTTGGTCAGCTCTCCCGCTATCTCTCAGAATGACCTTCTTGATCCAAATCAGTCAGGTTTCAAGACTAGTCATTCAACTGAGACTGCTCTTCTCTGTATCACGGAGCGCTCCCGCACCGCTAAAGCTAACTCTCTCTCCTCTGCTCTCATCCTTCTAGACCTATCGGCTGCCTTGATACTGTGAACCATCAGATCCTCCTCTCCCACCCTCTCCGAGTTGGGCATCTCCGGCGTGGCCCACACTTGGATTGCGTCCTACCTGACAGGTCGCTCCTACCAGGTGGCGTGGCGAGAATCTGTCTCCTCACCATGCGCTCTCACCACTGGTGTCCCCCAGGGCTCTGTTCTAGGCCCTCTCCCTATTCTCGCTATACACCAAGTCACTTGGCTCTGTCATAACCTCACATGGTCTCTCCTATCATTGCTATGCAGACGACACACAATTAATCTTCTCCTTTCCCCCTTCTGATGACCAGGTGGCGAATCGCATCTCTGCATGTCTGGCAGACATATCAGTGTGGATGACGGATCACCACCTCAAGCTGAACTTCTCGGCAAGACGGAGCTGCTCTTCCTCCCGGGGAAGGACTGCCCGTTCCATGATCTCGCCATCACGGTTGACAACTCCATTGTGTCCTCCTCCCAGAGCGCTAAGAACCTTGGCGTGATCCTGGACAACACCCTGTCGTTCTCAACTAACATCAAGGCGGTGGCCTGTTCCTGTAGGTTCATGCTCTACAACATCCGCAGAGTACGACCCTGCCTCACACAGGGAAGCGGCACAGGTCCAATCCAGGCACTTGTCATCTCCCGTCTGGATTACTGCAACTCGCTGTTGGCTGGGCTCCCTGCCTGTGCCATTAAACCCCTACAACTCATCCAGAACGCCGCAGCCCGTCTGGTGTTCAACCTTCCCAAGTTCTCTCACGTCACCCCGCTCCTCCACTCTCTCCACTGGCTTCCAGTTGGAAGCTCGCATCCGCTACAAGACCATGGTGCTTGCCTACGGAGCTGTGAGGGGAACGGCACCTCAGTACCTCCAGGCTCTGATCAGGCCCTACACCCAAATAAGGGCACTGCGTTCATCCACCTCTGGCCTGCTCGCCTCCCTACCACTGAGAAGTACAGTTCCCGCCCAGCCCAGTCCAAAACTGTTCGGCTGCTCTGGCTCCCCAATGGTGGAACAAACTCCCTCACGACGCCAGGACAGCGGAATCAATCACCACCTTCCGGAGACACCTGAAACCCCACCTCTTTAAGGAATACCTAGGATAGGATAAAGTAATCCTTCTCACCCCCCTTAAAATATGTAGATGCACTATTGTAAAGTGGCTGTTCCACTGGATGTCATAAGGTGAATGCACCAATTTGTAAGTCGCTCTGGATAAGAGCGTCTGCTAAATGACTTAAATGTAAATGTAAATTATCAACAAGGCAGGTCCAACAGGCCCTAGTTTCTACCTTCTTAACAACATTATCAACAAGGCAGGTCCAACAGGCCCTAGTTTCTACCTTCTTAACAACATTATCAACAAGGCAGGTCCAACAGGCCCTAGTTTCTACCTTCTTAACAACACTATCAACAAGGCAGGTCCTACAGGCCCTAGTTTCTACCTTCTTAACAACACTATCAACAAGGCAGGTCCTACAGGCCCTAGTTTCTACCTTCTTAACAACACTATCAACAAGGCAGGTCCAACAGGCCCTAGTTTCTACCTTCTTAACAACACTATCAACAAGGCAGGTCCTACAGGCCCTAGTTTCTACCTTCTTAACAACACTATCAACAAGGCAGGTCCTACAGGCCTAGTTTCTACCTTCTTAACAACATGATCAACAAGGCAAGTTCCTACAGGCCCTAGTTTCTACCTTCTTAACAACACTATCAACAAGGCAGGTCCTACAGGCCCTAGTTTCTATCTTCTTAACAACACTATCAACAAGGCAGGTCCTACAAGCCCTAGTTTCTATCTTCTTAACAGCACTATCAACAAGGCAGGTCCTACAGGCCCTAGTTTTGTTGCACCTGACGACTGTTCAGTCGTGTGGTCAGGTGCCACAAAAAAGGACTTAGGAAAATTGCAATTGGCTCAAAACAGGGCAGCATGGCTGGCCCTTGGATGTACAGAGAGCTAACATTAATAATATGCATGTCAATCTCTCCTGGCTCAAAGTGGAGTAGAGATGGACTTCATCACTACTTGTATTTATGAGAGGTATTGACATGTTGAATGCACCAAGCTGTCTGTCTAAACTACTGGCACACAGCTCGGACACCCATACATACCCCACAAGACATGCCACCAGAGGTTTGTTTAAACTACTAACACACAGCTTGGACACCCATACATACCCCACAAGACATGCCACCAGAGGTCTGTTTAAACTACTAACACACAGCTCAGACACCCATACATACCCCACAAGACATGCCACCAGAGGTCTGTTTAAACTACTAACACACAGCTCAGACACCCATACATACCCCACAAGACATGCCACCAGAGGTCTGTTTAAACTACTAACACACAGCTCCGACACCCAACATACCCCACAAGACATGTCACCAGAGGTCTGTTTAAACTACTAACACACAGCTCAGACACCCATACATACCCCACAAGACATGCCACCAGAGGTCTCTTTACAGTCCCCAAGTCCAGAACAGACTATGGGAGGTGCACAGTACTACATAGAGCCATTACTACATGGAACTCTATTCCACAGTACTACATAGAGCCATTACTACATGGAACTCTATTCCACAGTACTACATAGAGCCATTACTACATGGAACTCTATTCCACAGTACTACATAGAGCCATTACTACATGGAACTCTATTCCACATCAAGCAAATGATAACACAGTAGAATCAGATGTAAAAAAACAGCAGGGACTGTAAAGCAACACAAACACATGCATACACACACACGATAACATACGTTGAGCCAGTAACCAAAAGGTTGCTGGATCAAATCCCAGAGCTGACAAGGTAAACATCTCCTGTTCTGCCCATGAACAAGGCAGTTAACCCACTGTTCCCCGGTAGGCCGTCATTGTAAATAAAGATTTTTTTCTTAACTGACTTGCATAGTTAAATAAAAGTTAAATACACACGAATGCATGGATTTTTGTGAAGTTTGTAGATATGTGGTAGTAGAGTTGGGGCCTGAGTGCACACAGTGTGCTGTGAATTCTGTAATGAATATATTGTTTTTTAAATTGTATAACTGCCTTCATGTTGCTGGACTCTAGGAAGAGTAGCTGCTGCCTTGGCAGGAACTAATGGGGATCCATAATAAACCCCAGGAAGAGTAGCTGCTGCCTTGGCAGGAACTAATGGGGATCCATAATAAACCCCAGGAAGAGTAGCTGCTGCCTTGGCAGGAACTAATGGGGATCCATTATAAACCCCAGGAAGAGTAGCTGCTGCCTTGGCAGGAACTAATGGGGATCCATAATAAACCCCAGGAAGAGTAGCTGCTGCCTTGGCAGGAACTAATGGGGATCCATAATAAACCCCAGGAAGAGTAGCTGCTGCCTTGACAGGAACTAATGGGGATCCATAATAAACCCCAGGAAGAGTAGCTGCCTTGACAGGAACTAATGGGGATCCATAATAAACCCCAGGAAGAGTAGCTGCTGCCTTGACAGGAACTAATGGGGATCCATAATAAACCCCAGGAAGAGTAGCTGCTGCCTTGACAGGAACTAATGGGGATCCATAATAAACCCCAGGAAGAGTAGCTGCTGCCTTGACAGGAACTAATGGGGATCTATAATAAACCCCAGGAAGAGTACTGCCTTGACAGGAACTATTGGGGATCCATAATAAACCCCAGGAAAGTAGCTGCTGCCTTGGCAGGAATTAATGGGGATCCATAATAAACCCCAGGAAGAGTAGCTGCTGCCTTGGCAGGAACTAATGGGGATCCATAATAAACCCAGGAAGAGTAGCTGCTGCCTTGGCAGGAACTAATGGGGATCCATAATAAATACAATACAAACTACCAGTCTAGTTAAATAGCTATGGGATAACACAGGAGTTAATGCCAGATAAGTCACTCCATGGAGGGGGGAGGGAGGGACTAGGCAGTGTGGTCCCTACCATCGTTGGCTGACTTAGTGATGAGCTGACCACAGTCCATAACCTAACATCAGCGTACGGCCTGCTGGCTCCGTCCGTCTTCAGACCCTCAATCCTCTTGATCACCTCAAAGCCTGAGATGACCAGGCCAAACACCACATGGACCCTGCAGGGAGGAGGAAGGGTCAGAGAGGGGTGGAGAGGTTAGGGACACAGTACCACAGCGAGGTTAGACACTGAAAATAATACAACAGGGAGAGGTTAGGGCCAACCAAGATAGTTGTATTGATTAATTTTATGTGCCAAGTAAACCTTCTCTGGAGCCGCAAGGTAGTGAGACAAGACATACCCATCGAGATGAGGTGCTGTCTGGTGGTTCTGTTCGAGGAATCCAATCAGGGTTACAGTCCAGTAGGGCCCGGGCAGAGTTATGGAACACAGCGAGAAAGGAGGGAGAGAATGAGAGGACATGTCACGGCAACCAAAACACAGGTAGAAACCATGGCCATTATTACATAGCATTTATCTGCAACACCTCTTTTAATTATTTTTTTAAAGTAAAAAAATGTAATGACCAATATACTGGGCTTAAAGGAAGAGCTATAGTTGAGTATTCTGCTATCAGCCATTGGGGACAGGTGTGTGTTGAGGAATTCTGTAATGAGGTGAGGACAGGTGTGTGTTGAGGTATTCTGATATCACGTGAGGACAGGGTGTGTGTTGAGGTATTCTGTTATGAGGAGGACAGGGTGTGTTGAGGTATTCTGTAATGAGGTGAGGACAGGTGTGTGTTGAGGTATTCTGTAATGAGGGGGTGAGGACAGGTGTGTGTTGAGAATTCTGATATCACGGAGGACAGGTGTGTGTTGAGGTATTCTGTAATGAGGTGAGGACAGGTGTGTGTTGAGGAATTCTGTAATGAGGTGAGGACAGGTGTGTGTTGAGGTATTTCTATCAGGTGAGGACAGGTGTTGAGGTATTCTGCGATCAGGTGAGGACAGTGTTGAGGTATTCTGCTATCAGATGAGGACAGGTATTGAGGTATTCTGCTATCAGGTGAGGACAGGTGTTGAGGTATTCTGCTATCAGGTGAGGACAGGTGTTGAGGTATTCTGCTATCAGGTGAGGACAGGTGTTGAGGTATTCTGCTATCAGAGTGAGGACAGGTGTTGAGGTATTCTGCTATCAGGTGAGGACAGGTGTTGAGGTATTCTGCTATCAGGTGAGGACAGGTGTTGAGGTATTCTGTCAGGTGAGGGACAGGTATTGAGGTGTTCTGCTATCAGGTGAGGGACTGGTGTGTGTTGAGGTATTCTGCTATCAGGTGAGGACAGGTATTGAGGTAGTCTGCTATCAGGTGAGGACAGGTGTTGAGGTATTCTGCTATCAGGTGAGGACAGGTGTTGAGGTATTCTGCTATCAGAGTGAGGACAGGGTGTTGAGGTATTCTGCTATCAGGTGAGGACAGGTATTGAGGTATTCTGCTATCAGGTGAGGACAGGTATTGAGGTATTCTGCTATCAGGTGGAGGACAGGTATTGAGGGTATTCTGCAATCAGGTGAGGACAGGTGTTGGTATTCTGCTATCAGGGTGAGGACAGGTATTGAGGTATTCTGCTATCAGGTGAGGACAGGTATTGAGGTATTCTGCTATCAGGTGAGGACAGGTATTGAGGTATTCTGCTATCAGGTGAGGACAGGTGTTGAGGTATTCTGTTATCAGGTGAGGACAGGTATTGAGGTATTCTGCTATCAGGTGAGGACAGTTATTGAGGTATTCTGCTATCAGGTGAGGACAGGTGTTGAGGTATTCTGCTATCAGGTGAGGACAGGTATGGAGGTATTCTGCTATCAGGTGAGGACAGGTGTGTGTGTTGAGGTATTCTGCTATCAGGTGAGGACAGGTGTTGAGGTATTCTGCTATCAGGGTGAGGAGAGGTGTGTGTGTTGAGGTATTCTGCTATCAGGTGAGGACTGGTGTGTGTGTTGAGGTATTCTGCTATCAGGTGAGGACAGGTATTGAGGTATTCTGCTATCAGGTGAGGACAGGTATTGAGGTATTCTGCTATCAGGTGAGGACAGGTATTGAGGTATTCTGCTATCAGGTGAGGACAGGTATTGAGGTATTCTGCTATCAGGTGAGGACAGGTATTGAGGTATTCTGCTATCAGGTGAGGACAGGTAGAGGTATTCTGCTATCAGGTGAGGACAGGTATTGAGGTATTCTGCTATCAGGTGAGGACAGGTAGAGGTATTCTGCTATCAGGTGAGGACAGGTATTGAGGTATTCTGCTATCAGGTGAGGACAGGTATTGAGGTATTCTGCTATCAGGTGAGGACAGGTGTTGAGGTATTCTGCTATCAGGTGAGGACAGGTATTGAGGTATTCTGCTATCAGGTGAGGACAGGTATTGAGGTATTCTGCTATCAGGTGAGGACAGGTGTTGAGGTATTCTGCTATCAGGTGAGGACAGGTATTGAGGTATTCTGCTATCAGGTGAGGACAGGTATTGAGGTATTCTGCTATCAGGTGAGGACAGGTATTGAGGTATTCTGCTATCAGGTGAGGACAGGTATTGAGGTATTCTG
>NW_025754840.1:0-8530 GCF_021184085.1 Oncorhynchus gorbuscha
CATACTGTCATGTTTTGTCATTTATTATCTTGTCTTGTCCCTGTGCTTCCCATTCTATTCGTTTCCCTCTGCTGGTCTTATTAGGTTCTTTCCCTCTTTCTATCCCTCTCTCTCCCCCTCCCTCTCTCACTCTCTCGCTCTCTCTTCTCTCTATCGTTCCGTTCCTGCTCCCAGCTGTTCCTATTCCCCTAATCAATCATTTAGTCTTCCCACACCTGTTCCCGATCCTTTCCCCTGATTAGAGTCCCTATTTCTTCCTTTGTGTTCCGTTCCTGTCCTGTCGGTTCCTTGTCTAGAATTCACCGTGCTGTGTTTGTGTATCGCCCTGTCGTGTCGTGTTTTCCTCAGATGCTGCGTGGTGAGCAGGTGTCTGAGTCTGTCTGGTTCAAGTGCCTTCCCGAGGCAACCTGCTGTTCACCTGCTGTTCAAGATCGAGTCTCCAGTTTGTCCTCGTCATTTCGAGTGAAAGTTGTGTTTTTTGTTTGTATTTACTTTACTGGTTCCAGAACTTTAAGGAGGAGATGATTCGGGTTTTTGACCGTTCAGTTTTTTTGGTAGGGAGGCTTCTAGGGCCCTGGCTTCCTTATGCCAAGGTGAACGGTCCATAACGGATTATTCTATTGAGTTTCGCACTCTTGCTGCCTCTAGTGAGTGGAACGGCCGGCGCTGCTCGCTCGTTTTCTGGAGGGACTCCACGCAGGTTAAGGATGAGATTCTCTCCCCGGAGGTTCCTTCAGATGTGGACTTTGATTGCTCTCGCCATCCGCATAGAACGACGGGTAGATCTTCGTCACCGGGCTCGTGAAGAGAGCTCGCATCAACGGTGTTTCCCTGCTCCGCATCGCAACCATCTCCCTCCTCTGGCTCAGAGTCTGAGCCCATGCAGCTGGGAGGGATTCGCACCTCGACTAAGCCCTAGGCGAATGGCGACAGTGGTTGGAGGGGGCGACCGTTCCTTTTGTCGTTTGGACAGACCATAAGAACCTTGAGTACATCCGTTCTGCCAAACGACTTAATGCCCGTCCAAGCTCGTTGGGCGTTGTTTTTCGCTCGTTTCGAGTTTGTGATTTCTTACCGTCCGGGTAGCAAGAACACCAAGCCTGATGCCTTATCCCGTCTGTTTAGTTCTTCTGTGGCTTCTACTGATCCCGAGGGGATTCTTCCTTATGGGCGTGTTGTCGGGTTAACAGTCTGGGGAATTGAAAGACAGGTTAAGCAAGCACTCACGCACACTGCGCGCGCGCTTGTCCTAGTAACCTCCCTCGTTCCTGTTTCCACTCGTCTGGCTGTTCTTCAGTGGGCTCACTCTGCCAAGTTAGCTGGTCATCCCGGTGTTCGAGGCACTCTTGCGTCTATTCGCCAGCGCTTTTGGTGGCCGACTCAGGAGCGTGACACGCGCCGCTTCGTGGCTGCTTGTTCGGACTGCGCGCAGACTAAGTCGGGTAACTCTCCTCCTGCCGGTCGTCTCAGACCGCTCCCCATTCCTTTTCGACCATGGTCTCACATCGCCCTAGACTTCATTACCGGTCTGCCTTTGTCTGCGGGGAAGACTGTGATTCTTACGGTTGTCGATAGGTTCTCTAAGGCGGCACATTTCATTCCCCTCGCTAAACTTCCTTCCGCTAAGGAGACGGCACAAATCATTATCGAGAATGTATTCAGAATTCATGGCCTCCCGTTAGACGCCGTTTTCAGACAGAGGCCCGCAATTCACGTCACAGTTTTGGAGGGAGTTCTGTCGTTTGATTGGCGCGTCCGTCAGTCTCTCTTCCGGGTTTCATCCCCAGTCTAACGGTCAAGCAGAGAGGGCCAATCAGACGATTGGTCGCATACTACGCAGCCTTTCTTTCAGAAACCCTGCGTCTTGGGCAGAACAGCTCCCTGGGCAGAATACGCTCACAGTCCGCTTCCTTCGTCTGCTACCGGGTTATCTCCGTTTCAGAGTAGTCTGGGTTACCAGCCTCCTCTGTTCTCATCCCAGCTTGCCGAGTCCAGCGTTCCCTCCGCTCAAGCGTTTGTCCAACGTTGTGAGCGCACCTGGAGGAGGGTGAGGTCTGCACTTTGCCGTTACAGGGCACAGACTGTGAGAGCCGCCAATAAACGCAGGATTAAGAGTCCAAGGTATTGTTGCGGCCAGAGAGTGTGGCTTTCCACTCGCAACCTTCCTCTTACGACAGCTCTCGTAGTTGACTCCGCGGTTCATTGGTCCGTTCCGTGTCTCCCAGGTCGTCAATCCTGTCGCTGTGCGACTGCTTCTTCCGCGACATCTTCGTCGCGTCTATCCTGTCTTCCATGTCTCCTGTGTTAAGCCCTTTCTTCGCACCCCGTTCGTCTTCCCTCCCCCTCCCGTCCTTGTCGAGAGCGCACCTATTTACAAGGTACATAAGATCATGGACATGCGTTTCGGGACGGGGTCACCAATACTTAGTGGATTGGGAGGGTTACGGTCCTGAGGAGAGGAGTTGGGTTCCGTCTCGGGACGTGCTGGACCGTTCACTCATTGATGATTTCCTCCGTTGCCGCCAGGATTCCTCCTCGAGTGCGCCAGGAGGCGCTCGGTGAGTGGGGGGGTACTGTCATGTTTTGTCATTTATTATCTTGTCTTGTCCCTGTGCTTCCCATTCTATTCGTTTCCCTCTGCTGGTCTTATTAGGTTCTTTCCCTCTTTCTATCCCTCTCTCTCCCCTCTCTCTCACTCTCTCGCTCTCTCTTCTCTCTATCGTTCCGTTCCTGCTCCCAGCTGTTCCTATTCCCCTAATCAATCATTTAGTCTTCCCACACCTGTTCCCGATCCTTTCCCCTGATTAGAGTCCCTATTTCTTCCTTTGTGTTCCGTTCCTGTCCTGTCGGTTCCTTGTCTAGAATTCACCGTGCTGTGTTTGTGTATCGCCCTGTCGTGTCGTGTTTTCCTCAGATGCTGCGTGGTGAGCAGGTGTCTGAGTCTGTCTGGTTCAAGTGCCTTCCCGAGGCAACCTGCTGTTCACCTGCTGTTCAAGATCGAGTCTCCAGTTTGTCCTCGTCATTTCGAGTGAAAGTTGTGTTTTTTGTTTGTATTTACTTTACTGGATTAAAGACTCTGTTTTCGCCAAGTCGCTTTTGGGTCCTCTTTCACCTGCATGACACATACAGCTCCTTTTCGATTTGAGCGTGGTTGATTTCACAGTCTGTAAGAGATTTCGAAGCACTAGCCGATGGGCTTTCCTTCTTACGGTAGCACTGCACCTACACCCACTCCTAGTTCTCTTGTGATCAAGTATTTCACTCTCTGGAATGCAATGTCTTGTTGCTTGTCCCAGAGGAACTCACTGGGACTGCTTTAGCAGCTGACGCAGGGGTGCACTGGCTTAATTCCATTCGCTGTGAGAAGATGTCCGAAGTAGCTGACCTCTATAGTGCAGACTGCGCTTCTCGGGGTTGAGCCGGACTCTTCTCTCGCGGAACCTTTGCAGCATTGCGCGAACGTTTCTGTCGTGTTCCTCTTTGGTTCGACCATAGACAAGGATGTCGTCCACAATTGCCACAACTCCGCAGAGGCCTTCGTACACTTTGGTGATCCTTTGCTGAAACTCGTCTTGGGCTGAGATAATCCCAAAAGTCAGGCGACGAAACCTGTAGCGTTCAAACAGTGTGTTGACTCTTCTGTGAGCTTGATAGCCCAGTAGCCTGATCTGGCGTCCATGACACTGAAGTAGCGTGCTCCCGTTAGCTTGTGTGTGATGCCATCTAGCGTCGGTAAAGGGTAATAGGGGCGTTTGATAGCCTTGTTCAAGTCTCTTGGGTCGAGACATACTCGGAGCTTACCTGTGCGTGGTACTCTCCACCACCACTAACACGTTTCCCAATCTGTCGTTTCTGTAACCTTGGTGACTATGTCAGATTGCTCCATGCTATCCAGCTCTTTCTTCAGATGGACACAGAGAGCAAGAGGAATCTTTCTCGGTGGGTAGACCACAGGGGTTGCGTCTGGGTCAAGGTGAATGGTACATTCTCCTGGGAATAATTATATTCCTGTAAAAACATCAGCAAACTCCTCCATTACATTTTCTGTCTCTACTGATGCTGTCACTGATAAAACTAGCTTAATGAGGTCCATGTCTAAACATGCTTTAAGACCTAGCCCTGCAGGTGCTCTAGTGTCAACAACGTAAAAGTCTGACATGTGCCTTTTACTAGGCTGTTCACCACCATAACCAGTCAGGCAGTCTGCGCATGGTGGGCTGTAGCTCGCACTCAGATGTCAATCTGCAGCAGTTATTCAGAGGAATAATGCAATATCAGTATTTTACTCTTTGATTGACATTTTATCTTCGCTCGTTGTGTGTACTGTTTTTTGCATGGCAAAGTAAACCCATTTCCCACATTTAGTACACTGTTTGCCTTCAGCTGGGCAATTTCCCCTGTTCGCCATGTACTTTGTATCCACAAAATCCACATGTTTTGGGGCTTTTTGAGTCTGTCTCGCTCTGTTTTGGAGTTCTGTGCGCTCTCTAGCCACTGGAGGTGTGCTTTGATGTCTGCCTGACTGCCTGCACTGCTTGTTCACCTGATGCGCTCATGCTGCAGCCCAAAATTACATTTCATTACATTTCATTATATTTCATTATAGCACAACGGTTTGATTTGTCTAATCTTAGCAATTTCTTCTCAGCTAGCTACATAGCCGTCTTTGTATCAAAGATAATTGCGTAATTATCGTATTTCGCCGTCCTAACGTAGTCTTCACTAGCCAGCTAGCTAACGTCCACTGATTAGCTGCACTGGAGACACTATTACACTCAACTGAACGACTTGATTAGTGTAGTGTTAGCTAGCTACATAGCTGTCTTTGCTGTCTTCGTATCTTCGTTCCAAGATAATTGTGTTGTTTAGGTTTAGAGTGTGTAGTCTTAGAGTGATTATCTTAATTTACTGGAGGTTAGCTAGCCAGCTATTTGTCGTCCTTAACGTAGGAGACTGCTGCTAGCCAACAGCTAGCCAACGCTAGCCAACTTCTACTGAATAGAACTCAACAACCCGGTCGCATTCACAGGTAGTATCACATTTTCATTTCATTTCATTACAGTACAACGGTTTGATTTGTTTGATCGTAGCTAGCTACATAGCTAGCTACATAGCCGCCTTTGTATCAAAGATAATTGTGTAGTCTAGAGCTTTTATTTTTTCTAGGTTAGCTAGCCAGCTATTGTCGTTCTTTAACGCAACGTAACGTAAACAACACTACTAGCTAGCCAGCTAGCCCCCGAATAGCAGCACTGCAGAAACTATTACACTCAACGGAACGACTTGATTAGTGTAGTGTCAACAACGCACCCACTGCCAGCTAGCCTACTTCAGCAGTACTGTATCATTTTAATCATTTTAGTCAATAAGATTCTTGCGTAGCTTAACTTTCTGAACATTCGAGACGTGTAGTCCACTTGTCATTCCAATCTCCTTTGCATTAGCGTAGCCTCTTCTGTAGCCTGTCAACTATGTGTCTGTTTATCCCTGTTCTCTCCTCTCTGCACAGACCATACAAACGCTCCACACCGCGTGGCCGCGCCACCCTAATCTGGTGGTCCCAGCACGCACGACCCACGTGGAGTTCCAGGTCCCCGGTAGCCTCTGGAACTGCCGATCTGCGGTCAACAAGGCAGAGTTCATCTCAGCCTATGCCTCCCTCCAGTCCCTCGACTTCTGGCACTAACGGAAACATGGATCACCACAGACAACACTGCTACTCCTACTGCTCTCTTCGTCCGCCCACGTGTTCTCGCACACCCCGAGAGCTTCTGGTCAGCGGGGTGGTGGCACCGGGATCCTCATCTCTCCCAAGTGGTCATTTCTCTTTCTCCCCTTACCCATCTGTCTATCGCCTCCTTTGAATTCCATGCTGTCACAGTTACCAGCCCTTTCAAGGTTAACATCCTTATCATTTATCGCCCTCCAGGATTTCCTCGGAGAGTTCATCAATGAGCTTGATGCCTTGATAAGCTCCTTTCCTGAGGACGGCTCACCTCTCACAGTTCTGGGCGACTTTAACCTCCCCACATCTACCTTTGACTCATTCCTCTCTGCCTCCTTCTTTCCACTCCTCTCCTCTTTTGACCTCACCCTCTCACCTTCCCCCTACTACAAGGCAGGCAATACGCTCGACCTCATCTTTACTAGATGCTGTTCTTCCACTAACCTCATTGCAACTCCTCCAAGTCTCGACCACTACCTTGTATCCTTTTCCCTCTCGCTCTCATCCAACACCTCCCACACTGCCCCTACTCGGATGGTATCGCGCCGTCCCAACCTTCGCTCTCTCCCCCGCTACTCTCTCCTCTTCCATCCTATCATCTCTTCCCTCCGCTCAAACCTTCTCCAACCTATCTCCTGATTCTGCCTCCTCAACCCTCCCTCCACCCTCTCTGCATCCTTTGACTCTCTATGTCCCCTATCCTCCAGGCCGGCTCGGTCCTCCCTCCCGCCTCCGTGGCTCGATGACTCATTGCGAGCTCACAGAACAGGGCTCCGGGCAGCCGAGCGGAAATGGAGGAAAACTCGCCTCTCTGCGGATCTGGCATCCTTTCACTCCCTCCTCTCTACATTTTCCTCCTCTGTCTCTGCTGCTAAAGCCACTTTCTACCACGCTAAATTCCAAGCATCTGCCTCTAACCCTAGGAAGCTCTTTGCCACCTTCTCCTCTCTCCTGAATCCTCCTCCCTCCCCCCTCCTCCCTCTCTGCAGATGACTTCGTCCAACCATTTTGAAAAGAAGGTCGACGACATCCGATCCTCGTTTGCTAAGTCAAACGACACCGCTGGTTCTGCTCACACTGCCCTACCCTGTGCTCTGACCTCTTTCTCCCCTCTCTCTCCAGATGAAATCTCGCGTCTTGTGACGGCCGGCCGCCCAACAACCTGCCCGCTTGACCCTATCCCTCCTCTCTTCTCCAGACCATTTCCGGAGACCTTCTCCCTTACCTCACGTCGCTCATCAACTCATCCCTGACCGCTGGCTACGTCCTTCCGTCTTCAAGAGAGCGAGAGTTGCACCCTTCTGAAAAAACCTACACTCGATCCCTCCGATGTCAACAATTACAGACCAGTATCCCTTCTTTCTTTTCTCTCCAAAACTCTTGAACGTGCCGTCCTTGGCCAGCTCTCCCGCTATCTCTCTGAATGACCTTCTTGATCCAAATCAGTCAGGTTTCAAGACTAGTCATTCAACTGAGACTGCTCTCCTCTGTATCCGGAGGCGCTCCGCACTGCTAAAGCTAACTCTCTCTCCTCTGCTCTCATCCTTCTAGATCTATCGGCTGCCTTCGATACTGTGAACCATCAGATCCTCCTCTCCACCTCTCCGAGTTGGGCATCTCGGCGCGGCCCACGCTTACCAGGTCCTACCTGACAGGTCGCTCCTACCAGGTGGCGTGGCGAGAATCTGTCTCCTCACCACGCCCTCTCACCACTGGTGTCCCCAGGGCTCTGTTCTTGGCCCTCTCCTATTCTCGCTATACACCAAGTCACTTGGCTCTGTCATAACCTCACATGGTCTCTCTTATCATTGCTATGCAGACGACACACAATTAATCTTCTCCTTTCCCCCTTCTGATGACCAGGTGGCGAATCGCATCTCTGCATGTCTGGCAGACATATCAGTGTGGATGACGGATCACCACCTCAAGCTGAACCTCGGCAAGACGGAGCTGCTCTTCCTCCCGGGGAAGGACTGCCCGTTCCATGATCTCGCCATCACGGTTGACAACTCCATTGTGTCCTCCTCCCAGAGCGCCAAGAACCTTGGCGTGATCCTGGACAACACCCTGTCGTTCTCAACTAACATCAAGGCGGTGGCCCGTTCCTGTAGGTTCATGCTCTACAACATCCGCAGAGTACGACCCTGCCTCACACAGGAAGCGGCGCAGGTCCTAATCCAGGCACTTGTCATCTCCCGTCTGGATTACTGCAACTCGCTGTTGGCTGGGCTCCCTGCCTGTGCCATTAAACCCCTTCAACTCATCCAGAACGCCGCAGCCCGTCTGGTGTTCAACCTTCCCAAGTTCTCTCACGTCACCCCGCTCCTCCGTTCTCTCCACTGGCTTCCAGTTGAAGCTCGCATCCGCTACAAGACCATGGTGCTTGCCTACGGAGCTGTGAGGGGAACGGCACCTCAGTACCTCCAGGCTCTGATCAGGCCCTACACCCAAACAAGGGCACTGCGTTCATCCACCTCTGGCCTGCTCGCCTCCCTACCACTGAGGAAGTACAGCTCCCGCTCAGCCCAGTCAAAACTGTTCGCTGCCCTGGCCCCCAATGGTGGAACAAACTCCCTCACGACGCCAGGACAGCGGAGTCAATCACCACCTTCCGGAGACACCTGAAACCCCACCTCTTTAAGGAATACCTAGGGTAGGTTAAGTAATCCCTCTCACCCCACCCCCTAAGTTTTAGATGCACTATTGTTAAGTGACTGTCCCACTGGATGTCATAAGGTGAATGCACCAATTTGTAAGTCGCTCTGGATAAGAGCGTCTGCTAAATGACTTAAATGTAAATGTAAA
>NW_025754841.1:0-8529 GCF_021184085.1 Oncorhynchus gorbuscha
ACATATCTACCTCTATCACTCCAGTATCCCTGTCCCCTTCCCCTATACATATCTACCTCCATCACTCCAGTATCCCTGTCTCCTTCCCCCTATACATATCTACCTCCATCACTTCAGTATCCCTGTCCCCTTCCCCCTATACATATCTACCTCCCATCACTTCAGTATCCCTGTCCCTTCCCCCTATACATATCTACCTCCATCACTCCAGTATCCCTGTACATTGTTAATATGTTACTGGCCTGTATGTAGTCACCTTACATGAGGAATTCAAAGTTGGGCTGTACAACATGTAAAAAATAGGGCGCTTGGGTCTAGAAACAACCGGAGGGATTCAACTAGCAACAGAAAGGGAAAGGGGATACCTGGTAGGCCAGTCATCAGAACACAGACACTACAGCCAGTCTACAGAACAATAGACACTACAGCTCAGTCTACAGAACAATAGACACTACAGCCAGTCTACAGAACAATAGACACTACAGCCAGTCTACAGAACAATAGACACTACAGCCAGTCTACAGAACAATAGACACTGCAGCCAGTCTACATAACACAGACACTACAGCCAGTCTACAGAACAATAGACACTACAGCCAGTCTACAGAACACGAGACACTACAGCCAGTCATCAGAACAATAGACACTACAGCCAGTCATCAGAACAATAGACACTACAGCCAGTCTACAGAACAATAGACACTACAGCCAGTCTACAGAACACAGACACTACAGCCAGTCTACAGAACAATAGACACTACAGCCAGTCTACATAACACAGACACTACAGCCAGTCTACAGAACCACAGACACTACATCCAGTCTACACGCGCACACGCACGTGCACGCGCACGCACACACACACACGCACACACACACACGCACACACGCACACACACGCACAAACACGCACGCACGCGCACGCACGCACACACACGCACACACACACACGCACACACGCACACACACACTGTGAGCATGGAGACAGACTAAATAATCAGGAATATGGATCCATAACAACCAGCCAGACAGACAAGGGTCCAGACACACCACCCTGAAACACACCACACACACACACACTGTAGCATGGAGACAGACTAAATAATCAGGAATATGGATCCATAACAACCAGCCAGACAGACAAGGGTCCAGACACACCACCCTGAAACACACCACACACACTCACAGGAACACATGGATCAGACAACAGCAGATAACATGAGCCCCTGTTAATTATTCCACCTGCTGTCATTACAGGCATCAGTTGATGGCAGGGTAAAAAAACAAAACCTGGTCAATAATCTGGACTTCCCTGGGGGCAGAGGTCACAGCAGAGATGGAGGACAAGGAGGAGTCCTCTGTGATGGTCTTTTTCCCAGAAAAAATACATCTTCTAGATTTCCATAGGAATGAAAGCTGAACTGTTTTTCAGTGACAGCGAGTTGGGTATCTGTGCTAGTCTACATGAAGAAAGAGGCTACGGTCTCTATGTCACTATGGCCTCTATGTCACTATGGCCTCTATGTCACTATGGCCTCTATGTCATTATGACCTCTATGTCATTAGGACCTCTATGTCAGTATGGCCTCTATGTCAGTATCGTCCTCTATGTCAGTATGGTCTCTATGTCGGTATGGCCTCTATGTCGGTATGGCCTCTATGTCAGTATGACCTCTATGGCAGTATGACCTCTATGGCAGTATGACCTCTATGTCAGTATGACCTCTATGTCGGTAGGACCTCTATGTCAGCATGACCTCTATGTCGGTATGGCCTCTATGTCACTATGGCCTCTATGTCGGTATGACCTCTACTGTCGGTATGACCTCTATGTCACTATGGCCTCTATGTCACTATGGCCTCTATGTCAGTATGACCTCTATGTCAGTATGTCTACAAGCTACATAAATGTCGAACTACCTTCCAAATTCATCATAATATTGTCCTTCAGGAGTAATTGAAGAGTTATGGGATATGAACAGTTTGTAGCTCCAGTGCAGTGCCAGTGAAAGATAGTGACATTGTAATCACGGTCTCCTCCAGCAGGATTAGGCTCACTACAACCAGGGATTTGGGCATCACACCATACTACAAATGTGGAATTAAGTGATTGCTGGGAATTCCCCTAGGATCTGAAGCACTGCCTATAGAATGATCCATACAGGCAAACAGGCATAATCCATAGGATCCATAATAACCATTATCCATAGTAACCATCCTATATAGGATCCATAGTAACCATACTACATAGGATCCATAGTAACCATTATCCATAGTAACCATCCTATATAGGATCCATAGTAACCATTATCCATAGTAACCATCCTATATAGGATCCATAGTAACCATACTACATAGGATCCATAGTAACCATACTACACAGGATCCATAGTAACCATTATCCATAGTAACCATACTATATAGGATCCATAGTAACCATTATCCATAGTAACCATCCTACATAGGATCCATAATAACCATTATCCATAGTAACCATCCTATATAGGATCCATAGTAACCATTATCCATAGTGACCATCCTATATAGGATCCATAGTAACCATACTACATAGGATCCATAGTAACCATTATCCATAGTAACCATCCTATATAGGATCCATAGTAACCATTATCCATAGTAACCATCCTACATAGGATCCATAGTAACCATAATCTATAGGATCCATAGTAACCATTATCCATAGTAACCATAATCCATAGGATCCATAGTAACCAGTATCCATAGTAACCATACTACATAGGATCCATAGTAACCATAATCTATGGGATCCATAGTAACCATACTACATAGGATCCATAGTAACCATAATCTATGGGATCCATAGTAACCATTATCCATAGTAACCATAATCTATGGGATCCATAGTAACAATTATCCATAGGATCCATAGTAACCATTATCCATAGTAACCATCCTACGTAGGATCCATAGTAACCATAATCTATAGGATCCATAGTAACCATTATCCATAGTAACCATAATCCATAGGATCCATAGTAACCAGTATGCATAGTAACCATACTACATAGGATCCATAGTAACCATTATGCATAGTAACCATTATCCATAGTAACCATCCTACATAGGATCCATAGTAACCATCCTACATAGGATCCATAGTAACCATAATCCATAGGATCAATAGTAACCATAATCTATAGGATCCATAGTAACCATTATCCATAGTAACCATCCTACATAGGATCCATAGTAACCATAATCTATAGGATCCATAGTAACCATTATCCATAGTAACCATCCTACATAGGATCCATAGTAACCATAATCTATAGGATCCATAGTAACCATTATCCATTGTAACCATCCTAGATAGGATCCATAGTAACCATTATCCATTGTAACCATCCTACATAGGATCCATAGTAACCATAATCTATAGGATCCATAGTAACCATTATCCATAGTAACCATAATCCATAGCATCCATAGTAAACATTATCCATAGTAACCATACTACATAGGATCCATAGTAACCGTATCTATGGGATCCATAGTAACCATTATCCATGGTAACCATAATCATAGGATCCATAGTAACCATTATCCATAGTAACCATACTACATAGGATCCATAGTAACCATACTACATAGGATCCATAGTAACCATAATCCATAGGATCCATAGTAACCATACTACATAGGATCCATAGTAACCATAATCCATGTAGGATCCATAAAGTAACCGCTAAATAGGATCCGTAGTAACCATTATCTATGGGATCCATAGTAACCATTATCCATAGTAACCATACTACATAGTATCCATAGTAACCATTATCCATAGTAACCATACTACATAGGATCCATAGTAACCATTATCCATAGTAACCATACTACATAGGATCCATAGTAACCATACTACATAGGATCCATAGGAAACCATAATCCATAGGATCCATAGTAACCATACTAAATAGGATCCATAGTACCATTATCTATAGGATCCATAGTAAACCATTATCCATAGTAACCATAATCCATAGGATCCATAGTAACCATTATCCATAGTAACCATACTACATAGGATCCATAGTAACCATTATCCATAGTAACCTTCTATATAGGATCCATAGTAACCATAATCCATAGGATCCATAGTAACCATGATCCATAGTAACCATACTACATAGGATCCATAGTAACCATTATCCATAGTAACCATCTATATAGGATCCATAGTAACCATACTACATAGGATCCATAGTAACCATAATCCATAGGATCCATAGTAACCATGATCCATAACCATCCTACACTTAGGATCCTAGTAACCATCCTACATAGGATCCATAGTAACCATGATCCATAGTAACCATACTACATAGGATCCATAGTAACCATGATCCTGTGCCATGATCCATAGTAACCATGATCCATAACCATGATCCATAGTAACCATGATCCATAGTAACCATCCTACATAGGATCCATAGTAACCATGATCCGCAGTAACCATACTACATAGGATCCATAGTAACCATAATCCATAGGATCCATAGTAACCATGATCCATAGTAACCATCATAGGATCCATAGTAACCATTATCCAGTAACCATCTACATAGGATCCATAGTAACCCTAATCTATAGGATCCATAGTAACCATACTAAATAGGATCCCGTAGTAACCACATACTACATATAGATCCATAGTACATACTACATAGGATCCATAGTAACCATACTACATAGGATCCCAGTAACCATACTACATAGGATCCATAGTACCCATACTACATGGATCCATAGTAACCATACTACATAGGATCCATAGGTAACCATACTACATAGGACCCATAGTAACCATAATCCATAGGATCCATAGTAACCATTATCCATAGGATCCATAGTAACCATTATCCATAGTAACCATACTACATAGGATCCATAGTAACCATTATCCATAGGATCCATAGTAACCATTATCCATAGTAACCATAATCCAGGATCCATAGTAACCATTATCCATAGGATCCATAGTAACCATTATCCATAGGATCCATAGTAACCATTATCCATAGTAACCATAATCTATAGGATCCATAGTAACCATGATCCATAGTAACCATACTACATAGGATCCGTAGTAACCATACTACATAGGATCCATAGTAACCATAATCCATAGGATCCATAGTAACCATGATCCATAGTAACCATAATCTATAGGATCCATAGTAACTATGATCCATAGTAACCATAATCTATAGGATCCATAGTAACCATAATCTATAGGATCCATAGTAACCATACTACATAGGATCCATAGTAACCATACTACATAGGATCCATAGTAACCATAATCCATAGGATCCATAGTAACCATGATCCATAGTAACCATCCTACATAGGATCCATAGTAACCATTATCCATAGTAACCATCCTACATAGGATCCATAGTAACCCTAATCTATCGGATCCATAGTAACTCATACTAAATAGGATCCGTAGTAACCACATACTACATAGGATCCATAGTAACCATACTACATAGGATCCATAGTAACCATACTACATAGGATCCATGGCCAACCATACTACATAGGATCCATAGTACCCATACTACATAGGATCCATAGTAACCATACTACATAGGATCCATAGTAACCATACTACATAGGATCCATAGTAACCATAATCCATAGGATCCATAGTAACCATTATCCATAGGATCCATAGTGCAACCATTATCCATAGTAACCATACTACATAGGATCCATAGTAACCATTATCCATAGGGATCCATAGTAACCATTATCCATAGTAACTATAATCCATAGGATCCATAGTAACCATTATCCATAGGATCCATAGTAACCATTATCCATAGGATCCATAGTAACCATTATCCATAGTAACCATAATCTATAGGATCCATAGTAACCATGATCCATAGTAATTCATACTACATAGGATCCGTAGTAACCATACTACATAGATCCATAGTAACCATAATCCATAGGATCCATAGTAACCATGATCCATAGTAACCATAATCTATAGGATCCATAGTAACCATGATCCATAGTAACCATAATCTATAGGATCCATAGTAACCATAATCTATAGGATCCATAGTAACCATACTACATAGATCCATAGTACCCATACTACATAGGATCCATAGTAACCATACTACATAGGATCCATAGTAACCATACTACATAGATCCATAGTAACCATACTACATACAGATCCATACCAACCATTACCCTTAATAACATAATCGATAGGATCCATAGTAACCATGATCCATAGATCCATAGTAACCATGATCCATAGTAACCATGATACATAGTAACCATGATCAATAGTAACCATGATCCATAGGATCCATAGTAACCATGATCCATAGTAACCATGATCCATAGGATCCATAGTAACCATGATCCATAGTAACCATGATACATAGTAACCATGATCAATAGTAACCATGATCCATAGGATCCATAGTAACCATGATCCATAGTAACCATGCTCAATAGTAACCATGATACATAGTAAACCATGATCCATAGTAACCATGCTCAATAGTAACTATGATCCATAGTAACCATGATCCATAGTAACCATGATACATAGTAACCATGATCAATAGTAACCATGATCCAAAAGGATCCATAGTAACCATTATCCATAGTAACCATGCTCAATAGTAACCATGATACAGTAACCATGCTCAATAGTAACCATGATACATAGTAACCATGATCAATAGTAACCATGATCCATAGGATCCATAGTAACCATGATCCATAGTAACCATGCTCAATAGTAACCATGATCCATAGTAACCATGCTCAATAGTAACTATGATACATAGTAACCATGATCAATAGTAACCATGATCCATAGGATCCATAGTAACCATGATCCATAGTAACCATGCTCAATAGTAACCATGATACATAGTAACCATGATCCATAGTAACCATTATCCATAGTAACCATGATACATAGTAACCAGATCAATAGTAACCATGATCCATAGGATCCATAGTAACCATGATACATAGTAACCATGATCAATAGTAACCATGATCCATAGGGATCCATAGTAACCATGATCCATAGTAACCATGATCCATAGGATCCATAGTAACCATGATCCATAGTAACCATGATACATAGTAAAACCATGATCCATAGTAACCATTATCCATAGTAACCATGATACATAGTAACCATGATCAATAGTAACCATGATCCATAGGATCCATAGTAAACTATGATACATAGTAACCATGATCAATAGTAACCATGATCCATAGATCCATAGTAACCATGATCCATAGTAACCATGATCCATAGTGATCCATAGTAACCATGATCCATAAAACCATGATACATAGTAACCATGATCAATAGTAAACCATGATCCATAGGATCCATAGTAACCATGATCCATAGTAACCATGCTCAATAGTAACCATGATACATAGTAACCATGATCCATAGTAACCATGCTCAATAGTAACTATGATCCATAGTAACCATGATCCATAGTAACCATGATACATAGTAACCATGATCAATAGTAACCATGATCCAAAGGATCCATAGTAACCATTATCCATAGTAACCATGCTCAATAGTAACCATGATACATAGTAACCATGCTCAATAGCAACCATGATACATAGTAACCATGATCAATAGTAACCATGATCCATAGGATCCATAGTAACCATGATCCATAGTAACCATGCTCAATAGTAACCATGATCCATAGTAACCATGCTCAATAGTAACCATGATACATAGTAACCATGATCAATAGTAACCATGATCCATAGGATCCATAGTAACCATGATCCATAGTAACCATGCTCAATAGTAACCATGATACATAGTAACCATTATCCATAGTAACCATTATCCATAGTAACCATAATCCATATGATCCATAGAAACCATAATCCTCTGTAAACAGGATCTATAGTAACCACAATACATAGTACCCAGAATCCATAGTAACCATAATCCATAGCAAACTCCAACTCCTTTTGATTAAGGTGTTCAACAGAACTCTCCCTACCAAGCAATAACTGAACATATGTGAAAAGGCCAATAAGTTTTACTGTTTTGACATTAGGCCAAAGTGATATAGGTCTAGCTCAGTGGTTCGGCAGTAATTTGCCGAGGTAATTAGCATCTCTTTAGCGGCCCAGTCTATGCTGAAGAGGACATGTCACATTGTGTATGGCACCATGGTTCCCACCTTCGTATCCACCACCCACCTTGCAAGCAAAACATGTATTCATGTTTTAAAGTTAATTTCCTGGAAGTCTGCTCATTTTGTCACAGGGTGGAGAGAAAATGTTGCCGTTATATAGCAAGTTTGCTGCAATTCTGCAACGTCCACTCCCGCTCCCCGGCGATCGGCGGCGCTGGGCTACTATCCACCATCCTGGCAACCCTACTGCCGCTCCCCGGCGATCGGCAGCGCTGGGCTACTATCCACCGTCCTGGCAACCCTCATTACT